>NC_134354.1:20394833-20627333 GCF_048569485.1 Anomaloglossus baeobatrachus | reverse complement strand
CGGCCCTGGTTCCACCCCCCTGATCTGAATGGGGCCCCCCTCCATCTGAGCTGTATGTTCCACCCCCCCTGATCTGTATGGGCCCCACTCCTAAGTTGTATGGGCCCTCTTAGAGCAGTAGGTGCCCTCCTTCAGCTGTATAGGACCTCCAGAGCCGTATGCGCTGCCACCCCAAAGCCGTATGCGCTGCCATCCCAGAGCCGTATGCGCTGCCACCCCATAGCCATATGCGTGACCCCACAGAGCTCTATGCCACCCACCTCAGTAATGTGTATGCCCTACAGAGTTGTATGATACCCCAGTAACATCTATGCCCCCCAGTAATGTCTATGCCCCCAGCCCCTCCTGTAATTTAAATACTGTTGCCCCCAGGCCCTCCTGTGTTGTATATATAGCAGTGTCAGTGTGCTCTGTGTATGGCCATCAAGCAGTGCAGCACAGCCACATGCCCAGGAGGAGCTGGACGGGAGACAAGCGGGGGAGGTGAGTAAGGCCGCTGCCGGCTTCCCCATATTAATAATATCTCTAATATGCCTGTGTGTGCATGTATGATGTGTAACTATGTATGTCAGTGTATATGACTGTATAGGTTTATGTCTCGCTATGTATTTTTTGTGAATTTGCCTTTAAATATGTATGTGTATGTATCTGTGTAGGTGAGTCTATATGTGTGGATGGGGCCC
The DNA here is from genome assembly GCF_048569485.1 of Anomaloglossus baeobatrachus. Taxonomy (NCBI): domain Eukaryota; kingdom Metazoa; phylum Chordata; class Amphibia; order Anura; family Aromobatidae; genus Anomaloglossus; species Anomaloglossus baeobatrachus. The sequence goes on along the minus strand of NC_134354.1, from coordinate 20,626,650 downwards.
ACTGAGACTCTTTCACCCGGGGCTCACAAAAACCTGGAGCCGGCCCTGCACACACACACACACACACACACACACACACACACACACACACACACACACACACATACACAGATATAGATTTTTCAGTTTAACCCTTTCACCCCGGGTCGATTTTCCGTTTTGTATTTTTTTTTTTGCTCCCCTTCTTCCGAGAGCCGTAACTTTTTTATTGTTCCCGTCAATCTTGCCATATGAGGGCTTATTTTTTGCGCGACGAGTTGTACTTTTAAATAAAGCCATGTGTTTTACCACATAGTGTACTGGAAAATGGCAAAAAAATTCCAAGTGCAGCAAATATTGCAAAAAAAAGTGCAATTGCACAATTGTTTATGGGATATTTAATTCACTGTGTTCCCTATATGGTAAAACTAACGTGTCCATATGATGCCTCAGATCGCTGCGAGTTCGTAGACACTAAACATGTTGAAGTTTACTTTTATTTAAAGGGTTAAAAAAATGGACAAGTTTGTCCAAAAAAAGTGGCCATTTTCCGAAACCCGTAGTGTTCTCATTTTTTGGCATCTGGAGCTCACTAATGGATTATTTTTTGCATCTTGAGCTGATTTTTAACGGTATTTTTGCGCAGATGCTGTTTAGATCGCCTGTTATTGCACTTTGCGCAAAATTTGTAGTGACCAAAAAACCGTAATTTTGGCGGTTGAAATTTTTTTGTCGCTACGCCCTTTACCGATTAGATTAATTGATTTTATATTTTCTGAACATGGCGATATCAATTATAATCGATTTTTTATTTTTTGAACCCTTTAATTTTCGGGGGGGGGGTGATTTGAACTTTTATTTTTTTTAAATATTTTTTTAACTTTTTTTTTATTTTACCAGTTGCTCTAGGGGACTATAAGGATCAGCAGTCTGATCGCTTTTACATTTCTGTAGATCACAGCTACACAACTCTGATCTGCTGAAATGCTGCTGTCCTCTCACACACGGCAGTCTGCCGGCAGTACCTCTTGAGGAAGTAACTCATGATAGCTACAGGAGTCATCACATGACCCTGTGCTACCATGGCAACCATCGGCTCCATGTGATCATGTTACGTGACTTCCGATGGCGGTGAGTGAGTGAAAATCTACCGTGGCCGGCATGTACATCGCACTGTCACATTTTGACGTGATCTTAAGGGTAACAGGTCGAGTGGGTCACGTATCCACCCGTACCTGCGAGGCACACATGTCAGCTGCTCAAATCAGTTCACATGTGTGGGGATCTTTGCCAGCTGCTCGCAGCAGTCAGCGGTAATTACCCTGACATGATCCATGACATACCCAGTACGTCATGTTTCATGAAGAGGTTGGAAAATAGCAGCTATTTTTTGGAGTCTTACTGAAACCTTTCCTTTCCTATCTGTTCTCATTTTTGTTTCTTGGTTCGGTGGTGGGGAATAGCTGTGTGACAGATATGACCGGCCATGTTTGCTCACATCGTGCAACTTGTTCTGTCACCGGGTCACCATAGAGAAAGAAACATGATCCCTTGATGACGAGATGTGTTTATCCATCAGAGAAGAGTCCTCAGCATTTTGTTTTTATATCAAGGACGAAGTAGCTAACTTCTTCTCTTCTAGTTTTTACTATAATTGAGCATCTGCCCGAGACGTGAAAAGCAATGTAAGACCCCAAATGATTTTTTATAATCTCAAGATTCATCTCTGGGGTCATTTTTCACAATTTAACAGTTGTCTTGATAACAGAATTGAGCGAAAATATTTGGGGGACCCAGGCCCAGGGGCCACATTGGTATTTAGTGGCAGCCGGACTGGAGCTCCCGTGAACCTCCTCCTATCATGTCATCATTGTCTGGACACTGAGCAGCAGAATAGTCGTATATTTCTGGGAATGAATCTGTGTGTACATCGGCGTCCGCTGTCACAATACGCCATAATGGAGACACAGATAGATCACGGCTGCCCTCCACAGAGAATCCCCCGACTAACAAGAAGGAGACGACGGCCTCACTCATTTCTTACACTGCTGAGGTAAAATGAAAGTTGAAATATAGATAGTCGCTGAGGTAAAATGAAAGCTGAGCTCTGGTTGGTCACTGAGGTAAAATGAAAGCTCAGCTCTGGTTGGTCGCTGAGGTAAAATGAAAGCTTAGCTCTGGTTGGTCACTGAGGTAAAATGAAAGCTCAGCTCTGGTTGGTCGCTGAGGTAAAATGAAAGCTTAGCTCTGGTTGGTCTCCTGTGTGTGGTAAATCCAGGAAGGACGATGCAGTGGTTGAACTTCAACTTATTTATTCACCTTGGTTTGATGAGGTAGAAAGTCAGTAAGGAAGAAGGGATGGATGAGGGTTACAAGATGGAGGATGTAGAATAGAGGTAACAGGAATATCCCCTCTTCTGTCCTGAATGCACTTGCAGCCAAGATGGCACTGACCAGAAAGAAAGGATTTGAGGAAAAGATAGGAAGTTTTGCAGAGAAGCATTATTTATGACAAAATTACAATATAATACATGAAAAACGTATTATAATAAAGGCCAGTAGATGGCAGCAAAGTACAACAAACACTGTACACTATACTATATCTGTAGAAGGAATGGAAGAAGCACAGATTAAATATACTGTATGTCCTTTTCTGAAGAGAATGGCAGCACATTGTAGGCCCCCCTTAAGTCCAACTTGGAGAAGCATTTAGCTTCCACAATCTGGTTGAACAAATCGGGAATCAGAGGAAGAGGATAAGGATCTCGGACGGTAATTTGATTCAGTTCCCGAAAATCTAAACAAGGGCAGAGGCCCCATCTTTCTTCTTCATGAAGAAGAACCCTGCCGCCACTGGCGAAGAGGAGGGTGTGATATGTGTCTCCTCCAGACTCTCCACAATGTAATCTTTCATGGGTTGTTTCTCTGGACCAGAAATAGTATACAGTATGGATTTGGGTAGTTTTACTCAAGGAAGCAGATTACTAGGACAGTCGTATACACGCTGGGGAAGCAAATCCTGACATTCCTCTCTGAAAATACATCCTCAAAACAAGGTCATGTGAAAAGGCTTGTTATAAAGAGCCACTTTTGACTTTTAGGATTGCTACTTCCAATAGGTGGCACCAGAGTTCATCTCCTTCCTCCCTGAAGAGACAATTTGAATATATCCCAGAAGAGCATTGCAGCTATAAGGCTATGTGCGCACTGGGAAATGGAATTTTCTTGAGAAAATTCCGCATGCTCTCAAAGATTACCGCACCCGCGGTAAAAAAAACCGCGGCAAACCGCACCCGAAAACCGCATGCGGTTTGCCGCGGTTTGCTGCGGTTTCACCGCGGTATTGTTCGCGGTATTGCCGCATGCGGGTTGGGATGTGCTTTATTGCATTCAATGCAATAAAGCACATTGAAAAAAATAGAAAAAAAAAGTCATTTAATTCTGAGATAGTAGATAGATAGACAGAAGAGTAGATAGAAGGATAGATAGACAGACAGATAGAGGGATAGATAGATAGAGGGATAGATAGATAGATAGAGGGATAGATAGATAGATATGTGTCGCCCTGGGCAAGCCAGGGGACACAGGTCACACACCACCACACCCCACATCCCAGGTAGGCACACCTAAGCTGAACCACAAATCCTTGTTGCCTTCCTCCAGGAGTCTGATGATGCACACCAGGGGGTGGGCCAGGCGGTTGGCTCCGCCCACCGAGGAGCTCACAACTCTGGAGGCGGGAAAACCAGGCAGATAGCCCCGGGCAGGGGAAGAGTGAAGTCCAGTGAAGGGCTAGAGTAAACAACAGAGAAGTGAAAGTGGAGGAAAGAAGAGTAGTAAAGGAGGAAAGCAAGAAGTGGTGACAGAGCAGAGAGTGTGAAAAGCCTGAAGGGTCCAGCTTTGTGTAGGGCCAGAACAGCAAGGTCAGCGACGGCGGTGACTGTCCGGAGGGGGACCGTTTGGAAGTTCCTGGAAGGACCCCGTTGGCTGTGTGCCCGGTGGTCTGGAGCAGTGTTCCGAAGGACAGTCAGCACCAGGGCAGGGGCCTCTCGGACCCCGGCAAGGCTAGGAGTCGCCAAATTTGCCGAATCCGTCAGTGAAGGGGACGTAGATTCCCCCAACAACCAAGTCCCGATTGAAGGCAACAGCCCAACCCGTACAACAGAGGCACCGCCACCGCCAGGGCACCAGTCTCTGAGGGCCAGCGCCTGCGGGCAAAGTGTAGTGCTCCTCCGGCCCAGCTTGAAGCCGGGGAGCGGGTTACCGGTGGGGACCCATCGCAAATGTGGCGCCCCTGACCTGGTCAGGCACCACTGAGTACTGCACCCATGCTGGGGACAGTACAAAACAGGTAATCCAGAAGGCTGACCGAGGTGTGACTACACAGGCGCATAGTGATCAGGTCTCACACATTTACCTTTGAGAGGACCCCTGGGGATCCCAGGAGGGGGCGAAGCCTCCATCTCCACTCGAGGGGTGTGGTAGAGAGCCTGGTTGCTAGGTGACGTAGGCAAGAACAGGAGAGGAGGAAAGAGTGAGCCGAGAGGAGTTGGGTAGTGAAGTTCAGGGAGAGCAGAAGCCGACCCTGGAGCTCGACACAATTCTAACAACGTACGCGCAGTGGTTACCGACGGGGGAGAACGGTCACCTGGTAGTGCTGCCCGAAATCCACCCACGGCTAAAGAGAGAGCAACGGAGTGGAGAGTAAGGAGACTGTCAGGGAGATACCAGGCCCAAACGGGTAGCAGGTCCCAGTGCAGGGATAGATCCACCTGTCCTTTGCCAAACCTGCATGAGGGGGCACTTTACACCCCCAAGACAACACCACAGAGTCCGCAGCCACGTAGCAAAGTGAGGGCCCATAGCTCACAGGAGGCAAGCAGCCGGAGTGACCTGGTCCAGGCTACAAGCAAACGGGCCAAAAGGAAGGGGAGAGAGGCACCAGCAACTTCCCTGGGCGACCCCAGCAGGGCTTCAAGCAGGGGTTACCCCAAAACACAAAGGGCTAAGGAAGGCGAGTCGGTAGCCACCCTCATCAGTCAGCCTGAAGGACACCTGGTTCCAGCCTGGTTCATCCCAGCTACGCCCGGGTTACTCACCCTGCCACCATCAGTGAGTAAAACCCCTGAAAGACATTCTGCTTGTGCGTGTGAGTCATTCTGCGACTTGTAGTTCTACACACCTACACGGGACCCTGGGGCATGCCTCACTCTCAGGAGGCTATTACAACTGACTGCACCCACTATCGGCCCCAGGCACCCCTAACCTGCAGTGGCGGTCTCCACTGACCGCAATTCTGAGAGTGGCGTCACGACAATCAAAATAGAGGATTTCCTACCTGTGACAAGATCCAGCCGCGTGGAGTCCCTGAAGGTAATGCACAGCTGCACCGACACCGCACCTCGGGGCCCCACATTCCTGGCGTCACGAACAGGATAAGGACTAGACCTGTTCAGACAGGTGACCATGTGCCTGGGCGGTCCGCTTGGAAAATTGGAAGCGCCGCCATATTGCCACCATGAAAAGCGCGCTGAAAAACAACAGCAGCCCGCGCTGGGAGAAGTTACCGCCCACGAAGAGGTGTGGCTACCCAGAGATCCCCTGCAGGGTCCTGGTCTCGCAAGTGATGAGAGCGGAGGCGTTCAGGGACGTCGGGAAGGAAAGGGAGCCAGAAGCCTGCTGCTGGAAAAGGCAGAGCAGAGACTGATAAGCCTGCTGTTGGGAGAAGAGTTCAAGGCAGTGAAGGAACTGGCACTGAGGCTGCAAGGAAAGGGAGCCAGAAGCCTGCTGCTGAGAAAAGATCTGCAGAGCAGCGACGACGTGGTGAAGATGGCGTCTGAAGATAGGAGCCCAGAGCCGGGTTCGGCTGCCTGGTGGTCCTGGGAGCTTGCCCAGTTCAGTAACCGACTGGAAGCGAGGATCGTGCAGCAGATCCGAGAGGGACGTGCGGAGCTGCAGGAGATGGCTGCGGCGGTTCAGGCCTACGAGAGGGGAACCGCACAACAGGTGCCAGACCGAGCGGCGACGACTCAGGCCCCGATGATGCTACCGATGGGTGAGTCCTGTGTTGCCCCTGCCAGCGCGAGTGCCCCGACCCCTGCTGCCATGCCTGCGGTCCCTGGAGAGATGCCCGGCGCGGCGGCGCTGACCCAGGCCGCCGCCAAGTCAGGTGCGGTCCGCCAAGTCCAGGCCGCCGCAGCGACGCCCAGCCCGGCCCGCCAAGTCCAGGCCGCTGCCACGCCAGGCTCAGCCCACCAAGACAAGACTGTACAATTATTTACCCCGGCCTGCAAGGCCAGAGCAGACACCGCTCCCCAGCCTAAGGAAGTCCCTGCTGGGGGAGGACCCCGAATACTGGAAGCTGAAGGCTGATCTAGAGGCCCACTTCCCAAAGGAGATGGTGGACCGGTATCTGCTCCCCCCGCACACCCACAGGAAGACTCCTGCAACATCCACGCCAAAGAGTCCACCGCCATGGCCTGCTGATGAATATCCATCCCTAGCGCTGCCACAAGAGGAGTGCTCAGAAGAACTAAGGGGGAGGGGAGGCCAGAAAGCTGAGAAGCTGACCCCAGAGCCGTCAGCAGCGGATGCAGCACCAGTCCAAGAGCTAGAGATGCTGCCGTACTCCCGCTGGGATGAAGAGGGCCCGACATCCTCCGCTGAAGAAGATCTGTCCAAATACATCACCTGGGAGCCTGCAAGCGGTGAGGTGGCAGTCAGGCAGGACCCAGCCCACAGGACACGGCGCCGCAGTAGGACAAGGGATCCACCTGCACAGCAGTCTCCCGAGGAGAAGGACGAGGTCACGGCCAGAGACTTAGAGGAAAAGCGGTCCTTGAGAAGAGCCAAATCCCAGGTCAGAGGCCCACCTTGTCGAGGAGTTGTAGAAGACTTCAGTCTAAGGTCTGGATATGGCTTTATAGTAGCACCTGGTGTAAAGGAGGGCATTTTTGTGAACAGAAGGGATGTAAGAGCACATTTACCTAGAGGACATCCAGGAAGAAACCTACAGATAGGAGACCCGGTAGAATTCACAAAGCACCAAGGAGAACGCGGATGGTACGCACTAGATGTCACACCATGCCCCAGAAGTCTCTACAGTAAACCTGCTATCTCAACAACAGAAGATGAAGATAGAGATACAGAACAAGAGAAAGAAACAGACGACAGAAACACAGAAAATGTCAGGTGCCAAAGCCCAATAGGCAAAAGCCCTGGTGGAACGGAGTAGAGAAAAGTAAAGAAAAGTACAGCAGTTTGAAAAGTTTTGCAACGTTTACAAGTTCAAGAAATGCGCCCACATGAACTAATGTGAGAAACCTCTTTTTGCACTTTAACCCATGAACCTTAAGGCTATGAACTGGCTATAGCCACAAACTCTCGCAGTGTAAATAGTTACCCCAGAGGTACCACCACCAGAGCCAGCCTGTTTAGGGGCCTGGCTCGCCTGCAACCAGGGAGCACGCCTGTTTATGGGGCCTGGCTCTCCACCACAAAGAGGGTACCTGGTCGGCACCAACTGTGGAGGCCGCCTCTGCATCCTGCTGAGAAGAGGCTGAAGGCACGGCTCCACCAGGCCAGGTATACCCTGAAACCACCAGACCATGAAAGCCGCCTCCACATCCTGCCAGAAGTGGCTGAAGGCGCGGCCAACGGGAGAGGAAGATTGGAGGAAAGGTCTGGGGAAACGGATGGCCCAGACCTGGTTACCAAAAGAAACCGGTGACCTGCCTCCTGAGAGGGTTTTGGGTGGGTTAACGGACTTGTGGGTGGAGGGTGGTGATGTATGGTACCTGGTGGTTTTAAAATGTTTTACTGTTTTACGCATTTTAAAATGTTGTCTTGCAGCCCGAGGACGTGCTGGTGATAACTAAGGGGGAATGTGGCGCCCCTGACCTGGTCAGGCACCACTGAGTACTGCACCCATGCTGGGGACAGTACAAAACAGGTAATCCAGAAGGCTGACCGAGGTGTGACTACACAGGCGCATAGTGATCAGGTCTCACACATTTACCTTTGAGAGGACCCCTGGGGATCCCAGGAGGGGGCGAAGCCTCCATCTCCACTCGAGGGGTGTGGTAGAGAGCCTGGTTGCTAGGTGACGTAGGCAAGAACAGGAGAGGAGGAAAGAGTGAGCCGAGAAGAGTTGGGTAGTGAAGTTCAGGGAGAGCAGAAGCCGACCCTGGAGCTCGACACAATTCTGACAACGTACGCGCAGTGGTTACCGACGGGGGAGAACGGTCACCTGGTAGTGCTGCCCGAAATCCACCCACGGCTAAAGAGAGAGCAACGGAGTGGAGAGTAAGGAGACTGTCAGGGAGATACCAGGCCCAAACGGGTAGCAGGTCCCAGTGCAGGGATAGATCCACCTGTCCTTTGCCAAACCTGCATGAGGGGGCACTTTACACCCCCAAGACAACACCACAGAGTCCGCAGCCACGTAGCAAAGTGAGGGCCCATAGCTCACAGGAGGCAAGCAGCCGGAGTGACCTGGTCCAGGCTACAAGCAAACGGGCCAAAAGGAAGGGGAGAGAGGCACCAGCAACTTCCCTGGGTGACCCCAGCAGGGCTTCAAGCAGGGGTTACCCCAAAACACAAAGGGCTAAGGAAGGCGAGTCGGTAGCCACCCTCATCAGTCAGCCTGAAGGACACCTGGTTCCAGCCTGGTTCATCCCAGCTACGCCCGGGTTACTCACCCTGCCACCATCAGTGAGTAAAACCCCTGAAAGACATTCTGCTTGTGCGTGTGAGTCATTCTGCGACTTGTAGTTCTACACACCTACACGGGACCCTGGGGCATGCCTCACTCTCAGGAGGCTATTACAACTGACTGCACCCACTATCGGCCCCAGGCACCCCTAACCTGCAGTGGCGGTCTCCACTGACCGCAATTCTGAGAGTGGCGTCACGACAATCAAAATAGAGGATTTCCTACCTGTGACAAGATCCAGCCGCGTGGAGTCCCTGAAGGTAATGCACAGCTGCACCGACACCGCACCTCGGGGCCCCACACAACCATCCGTACATACAGGTGCAAGGAAGAGGGACATCACCGTCACCTACCGGGGAAGCAAAGCAGCCGTCTGTGGGACCGTCCTACCAGCCGTTTGGTTTACCGTACAAACTGTGTCCAAGTCTCAGGCTGAGTGAGTACCACAGTGCCGCAAGGCACAGCGCTGCCCCCGCGTCCCTGCGCCCACCAGGCCCTGCACCTCACAAGCCATCACCGGGCCCCGGGATCACCAACCCCTACCCACGGAGGGGCAACACAACACCTGGCTGCTCCCCATCACCATCCCCGGGATCCCCGCATTGAGCAGCGGTGGTGCTACACATCACCACAACCGTGGGTGGCGTCACGGACATTATCCCAACACCCCAAACAACCCCCCTTTCACTCACGGGCGAGGAGCGCCGCTCGAGAAACCCCCGGGATCCGGCCTACGGCTCGAGCCACCACTGAGCAGCCGGACCCGAGCAGAAGGGGTGAGCGCGGTGTGCTGACACCCTCCTCCCCGCCCGCGACAACTTGGCGTCACGAACAGGATCTTACCGCTCTGCCGTCTGGTAGAGGTGCGCCTTGTTACCGCCGGAGGTATCCGGCAGAAAAATTTCAGAAGCCGCCATCTTTGGCGCGAAAAGTTCCCGCTCGAGCGTCTTCTCGAGCAGTAGAGGCGCGAAGGCCAAAATCCCGCCCCGAGAGAGGAGGGGCCGGAAAGAGCTAAGGGGGACGGAAACAAGATGTCTGCGCCCGACGGAGCCGCTGGAGGAGCGGTGGTCGCAGCCGCGGCGGCACCCGCGGATGGGAATGGGCCTGCCCAAGCCCCGGTTGTACCGGCGGGAGGTGCCGCGGCCCCCGCGCTCGCTCAGGTCATGCCGTTTTCCTTGCCCTATGCGCCCGGAGCTGCCTGGCTACCGCAGTATGATGGGAAACCGGATGCCCTACAGGCCTTCCGGAAAAAGCTTAACCCGTTGCTAGAGCTGTACCCCCTGACTGATAAGCAACGTGCAGCGATAGTGCTAGGCCAGCTAACCGGTGCGGCGGAGCAGGAAGCGGAGACCTGGGCCGAGGGGGACCGGCTCTCTGTAGCCACCATCTTTGAGAAGCTACAGACTGCCTTCGAGACCCGGACTGAAGCTGAGCTGAGGATGCAGTTTTACCAGTGCCGGCAGCGAGCCGGGGATAGCATTCGGGACTATGCTCTACGTCTGCAGACCGCCCTCCGCACGCTGAAGCGGGTGAACTCTATTAATGAGGCGGATAGCAACAAGATGCTGGTGGAGCAATTTGCGCAGGGGATGAGGTCCCCTGAGGATCGTAAACAACTCCGGCTGTGGGCTCTGGAACACCCTGATGTGGACTTTGCTGTGTTAAAAGAGCGGGCTATCAAAGCACTCCAGCCCCCAGCTGCTGAAGTTCTGGAACCCGTCCCGTGGCCAGTCGAGACGGCTCCTGTTGTGGCGGCCTCAGCCAAACCAACCTCTGTAATGCCTGCAGCCCCAAGCAGCACAGTCGAAGAGTTGGCAGCCCAGGTCCGTCGCATGGACGGAGACCTTGCCAAAATCCTTGCTGCACTGCAACCTTTGACCAGATCTCAGCCTCCAGCGCAGATACAGCTTGCTGACAGTCCCGAGGATGTTCCCTGGATGCAGCGGAGAAGTGCTAACAACCCGCGGAGCAGACCTCCAATTTGCTACAAGTGCCGTAAGCCGGGCCATTACTACCGACAGTGCCCGTTAAACGAGCAACCCCTGGGGCCCCGGGCCAACCCTCAGGAGTAGAACATCGTGGCCCCCCGGACTGGCGAGACCGATATATCGGGGCCCGCCCTATCATCCCCGTGGCTGTGGACGGCATACCAGTGATGGCTCTCTTGGACACTGGATCACAGGTAACTACCATACCGTACACGTTGTACCAGCGTTATTGGGCCGTAGACGAGCTGGCGCCCCCAGACAATAGCATAACGTTGATAGCCGCTAATGGACTTCCATTGACCCAGGTGGGGTATAAACAAGTGGCTATGACCGTGGGGCAAGCTGAACTGCAGCACCAGGGTATGATTGTGATCATGAATGAACCCAGTGATCATAACCCGAAGATAGTGCTGGGAACCAATGTAATGGAACACTGCATGGCTGATGTGTTGACCCTATTGCAACAGCTGGCCGCCACAGCGGCAGGGAGCCGGCAGAGGGCTGTGCAGCGTGAGATCCGAGCCCTGATGTACCGCCAGCATGTAAGCTCAACAGGAGGGGAGATTGGTGGAGTAAGAGTGATGGATGTTGCTCCGTTGACTGTGCCCCCTAGGAGTGAGATGATGATCTGGTGTAGGGCAGCAGTAGGGCCTCAGGGGCGTGACTACCCTGCGATGATGGAGCCCATGCCTTCTGAGCACTGGCCCACTGTGATGGCCGCCCGAGGGGTGGTGGATGTGAAGAAAGGGAGAGTGCCTGTGAGAGTGCTGAACTGTGGAGAGGAAGAAGTCAGGCTTCCCCGGTATGCCACCATTGCCAAGCTGCTCACCCTGGACCCTCACACTATCCATGAAGCCAGTCCATCCACACTTCCACCTACCACCAGCACTTCCCCACCCCAGGGGGAGACAAAGGAGTGGCATCAACAGCTACATGTAGGCACTGATGATACCCCTACACATCACAGGGCAGGGGTACACAGGGTGGTACAGGAGTACGAACAGGTTTTCAGTAAGCACCCCCTAGACTTTGGGCAGATCAAGGGGGTCCAACACCACATTCCCACAGGTGAACATCCCCCTATCAAAGAGAGGTATAGACCTATTCCCCCTGCACATTACCAGTGTGCCAAAGATATGTTGAGGAATATGAAGGAGGCAGGGGTTATTCGGGACAGCTGTAGTCCCTGGGCCGCTCCGTTGGTACTGGTTAAGAAGAAGGATGGTACCATGCGGATGTGTGTGGACTACCGGAAGATCAACCAGATAACCCATAAAGATGCCTATCCATTACCTCGTATTGAAGAGTCTTTGGCTGCACTGAGAACTGCAAACTACTTCTCGACCCTTGACCTCACCAGCGGATACTGGCAAGTGGCCGTGGCCCCAGAGGACCGGGAGAAGACCGCCGTCACCACCCCGATGGGGCTTTGTGAATTCAATAGCATGCCGTTTGGGCTGTGCAATGCCCCCGGGACCTTCCAACGGTTGATGGAGTGCTGTCTGGGACATTTAAACTTCGAGACCGTCCTGCTGTATTTGGATGATGTGATTGTTTATTCCCAGACGTATGAAGCCCATCTGGAGCACCTGGCCGAGGTGTTCGCGTCCCTTGCCAAGTACGGGATGAAGTTGAAGCCCTCAAAATGCCACCTGCTGAAACCCAGGGTGCAGTATCTAGGGCATGTGGTGAGTGCGGATGGTGTCGCCCCCGACCCTGAGAAGATCACTGCCATCCAGAGCTGGCCGAGACCAACTACAGTGAGGGAAGTAAGGCAGTTTCTGGGTCTGGTGGGGTACTATCGGCGCTTTATAAAGGGGTACACGAAGATGGCTGCCCCCATGCAAGATCTCCTCGTGGGACAGACCAAAGGTGGTAGACCCATCGGAGCCCCACTGTCGTGGGAGGACAAGCATGAGGAGTCCTTTCGCCAGTTGAAGGCGGCCTTGAACGGAGAAGAGGTCCTGGCGTACCCTGACTATGGGCGCCCGTTCATCCTCCACACGGACGCCAGTAACGTGGGGCTAGGAGCGGTCCTATCCCAGGTCCAGGATGGAAAGGAGAAGGTGATTGCCTACGCCAGCCGAAAACTCCGGCCGACCGAACGGAACCCTGAGAACTATAGCTCCTTCAAGCTCGAGCTATTGGCGTTGGTGTGGGCTATCACGGAGCGGTTCCGCCACTACTTGGCGGCGACAAAATTCACCGCGTTTACGGACAACAATCCGCTGACTCACCTGAACACGGCCAAGTTGGGCGCGCTGGAGCAGCGGTGGGTAGCCCGGCTAGCCAACTATGATTTCACCATAAAGTACCGAGCTGGTCGTGTCAACATAAATGCTGATGCACTCTCCCGGATGCCCCATTTGTCAGAAGAGGGGTGCGAGGATGACGACCTCGAGGAGATCGAGTTGCCTGCGTTTCACCAGCCGCCTACTGAGAGGGTACAAGTATGTCAGCAAAGGGTGGATCTGGACCCGCGGCCCAGTCAAGAGTGGCAGGACGCCCAGGACCAAGCACCGGCTGTCCGCCTTGTCAAGACTTTGGTGGAACAAGGTGCTATGGGAATAGACCCTGCCGCTCCAGCCGAAGCTCAACGCTTGTGGAAAGAACGGAAACGGCTTTACCTACACCAAGGGAGGCTGTACCATGAGCTGATCAACCCGAAGACCCATGAGAAAATATGCCAGTTAATCGTTCCTCAAGCTGATGTCGCCACTGTCCTACAGGCATACCATGATGGTGCTGGCCACTTCGGGTGGAAGAAGCTGGAGATGCTGTTGAGGGAGCGGTTCTATTGGAGTGGGATGCGTGAGTCGGTGGAAGCCTGGTGCCGAGAGTGCGGTCCTTGTACGCTGAGGAGAAAGGACGAAACTAGCCAGAGGGCACCGTTACATCCCATAGTCACCCATCAGCCGCTGGAGCTGGTCGCCCTAGACCATGTCAAGCTCACCCCTAGCCGAAGTGGGTACACCTACGCATTGACCATGGTAGACCACTACTCAAGATTTATGGTGGTAGTCCCCGTTAAGGACCTGACTGGTCGAACCGCTGCTCGAGCGTTCCAGGCTTATTTTTGCCGACCCCATGGGTACCCCGAGAAGGTGCTGACTGACCAAGGCCCGGCTTTTGAAGCAGAAGTGTTTCACGAATTCTGTCAGTTGTACGGCTGCAAGAAGATCCAGACCACTCCGTACCACGCCCAAACCAACGGCATGTGCGAGAAAATGAACCACTTGGTCCTGGGGCTCCTCAAGACGCTACCGCTGGAAGAGCGGAACATGTGGCCGGAAAAGTTGCCCGACTTGGTCGACATGTACAATAATATCCCGTCCAGCTCGACGAAGTGCACCCCAGCGTATCTGATGAGGGCTCGGCCTGGTCGCCTGCCGGTGGATCTGGAGATGGGGTTGGAGGCCCCGGAAGCACTCCCTTCAACGGCAGAGTGGGAAAGTCGGAGGAGGGCCCAGTACCGGCAAATCCAGGAGTATGTGGAGAAAAATCTCAGTCGAAGTCGAGAACAGCAAGAGCACCGGTTCAATCAGAAGGCGCCCGCAGGTCCTTTCCAGCCAGGAGATGTGGTGCTGAAACGGAAGAGAAAAGCCCACAAGCTGGATGATCAGTGGGAGCAGGTCCCTTATGTCATACAACCCACAGAATGGGGAGATGGGAAGACCTACCAGATCAGTCGTGACCAAGGGGGAACCCTGGCCACAGTTTCCCGGGACCATCTAAAAAAATGCCCCCCAGCGTTGAAGGCAGAGGCTGAAGTACCGGTTCTTCCACCCGTGGAGAAGGCAGCAGAGGTAATCCACACTGTAATGGGTGACTTCCCAGCAAACTGGCCTACACAGAACGGCGCGGTGATACTTCCAGTGATACTGTTCCCACAACCCGTGGATGAAGAAGTAGTGGAAGCGATTAACCGTGAGCCAGAACCAGTGCCAGTGCCCAGGGATGAACCTGCACCCAGCTCCCCTACGCCTCCGCCTGCTCCACACTATAGCAGGGAGGAGGAACCGATCGTTCCCTCTACCCCACTGTCTAGCACCACTGACACCGGGCCCCGAAGGTCCACCCGTTCCAACCTAGGTAGACCCCCACTTAGGTACAGGGAGACCGTTCTATGAGTAAAAGGGGGTCCGCAAATATGAAAGAGTGGTTGTTCGTTTGTTGAAAAGTTTAAAAGTTGAATGATAAGAAGAAAAATGATTACCGAACAGTAACCAGATTTGTTTTTGTGATTTGCAACCGGCTGGAGCCGGCACCGTTGTCCCCGTGGGGACCGTTCAAAAAGTTTGCATGGGAACTATCCATGGACAAGCCCGTGAACTTTGCAGGGCAACCACAAACGTTAGTGGCTTGTAAATATGTTGGGTACCGTTACCGTTTCCGCAGGCCGCCTCCGGAGAGGCAGGTTGGAGGGAGGGCCCTGAGCAGAGCAGGCCAGGGCCCCGCCACCAAAGGAACCGGTGGCTACCCTCTGGAGGGAAGGACAGATCCCGCTCGGGTACCGTGTGCTGGACTGTGGGTCAAGGGGTGCTGCCTGGGTTTTAGGGGCAGCATCAGGGCCAGGTTACTTGGGTGGGAGAGAGCGGAAACCGTAACCGTATACCGTTGAAACGTTAAAAGTAAAATGTGCCTCCCGTCTTGGGAAGAAGTTATTAAAAATGTTATTATTGTTGTTTAACCCTGTTATCCCTTTTACAGAAAAATAAAACCGGTGTAGGACGGCAGCCCGCGGACGGTCTGCGTTTTGCTAAGGGGGAATGTGTCGCCCTGGGCAAGCCAGGGGACACAGGTCACACACCACCACACCCCACATCCCAGGTAGGCACACCTAAGCTGAACCACAAATCCTTGTTGCCTTCCTCCAGGAGTCTGATGATGCACACCAGGGGGTGGGCCAGGCGGTTGGCTCCGCCCACCGAGGAGCTCACAACTCTGGAGGCGGGAAAACCAGGCAGATAGCCCCGGGCAGGGGAAGAGTGAAGTCCAGTGAAGGGCTAGAGTAAACAACAGAGAAGTGAAAGTGGAGGAAAGAAGAGTAGTAAAGGAGGAAAGCAAGAAGTGGTGACAGAGCAGAGAGTGTGCAAAGCCTGAAGGGTCCAGCTTTGTGTAGGGCCAGAACAGCAAGGTCAGCGACGGCGGTGACTGTCCGGAGGGGGACCGTTTGGAAGTTCCTGGAAGGACCCCGTTGGCTGTGTGCCCGGTGGTCTGGAGCAGTGTTCCGAAGGACAGTCAGCACCAGGGCAGGGGCCTCTCGGACCCCGGCAAGGCTAGGAGTCGCCAAATTTGCCGAATCCGTCAGTGAAGGGGACGTAGATTCCCCCAACAACCAAGTCCCGATTGAAGGCAACAGCCCAACCCGTACAACAGAGGCACCGCCACCGCCAGGGCACCAGTCTCTGAGGGCCAGCGCCTGCGGGCAAAGTGTAGTGCTCCTCCGGCCCAGCTTGAAGCCGGGGAGCGGGTTACCGGTGGGGACCCATCGCAACCATCCGTACATACAGGTGCAAGGAAGAGGGACATCACCGTCACCTACCGGGGAAGCAAAGCAGCCGTCTGTGGGACCGTCCTACCAGCCGTTTGGTTTACCGTACAAACTGTGTCCAAGTCTCAGGCTGAGTGAGTACCACAGTGCCGCAAGGCACAGCGCTGCCCCCGCGTCCCTGCGCCCACCAGGCCCTGCACCTCACAAGCCATCACCGGGCCCCGGGATCACCAACCCCTACCCACGGAGGGGCAACACAACACCTGGCTGCTCCCCATCACCATCCCCGGGATCCCCGCATTGAGCAGCGGTGGTGCTACACATCACCACAACCGTGGGTGGCGTCACGGACATTATCCAAACACCGAATTCGATATCAAGGTAATTATATTAAACCAAAAACCGAAAGACTCAAATTACCCATAAAACAATTTTATTACATACTAGAAGGTGGCCCGATTCTACGCATCGGGTATTCTAGAATTTACGTATTGTGTAGTTCATGTATGATTTTTGTTATATATATATATATATATATATATATATAGATGTTGTTGTGTGTAGTTACCAAGTGTTTGTGTAGGGCACTGTACATGTTCTGAGTGTCGCGGGGGGTGAGAGCGGTGTTGTATGTGTGTTGCGTGTGTTGCGTTGTTTGTGGAGCGCTGTGTGTCTGTAGCGTTGTGTGTGTGTGTGTGTTGTGCGGTTTGTGTGTGTGTGGTGTGTTTTGGGGGGAGGTATGTTTTGAGCAATGTGTGTGTTGTGCAGTATGTGCGTATATTTGTGTGTGCAGCGTTGTCTGTGTGTGTGGGTGTCTGTGTAGGGCGTTGTTTGTGATTCCTAGTGTGTGTGTGTTGTGCAGTGCGCGTGTGTGTGTGTGTTGGGGGGAGGTGTGCACCTCCCATCGTGCTCCATCCCCCATGCTGCGCACCCCCCATCGTGCTGCATCCCCCATGCTGCGCACTCCCAAACGTGCTCCATCCGCCATGCTGCGCACTCCCAAACGTGGTCCATCCGCCATGCTGCGCACTCCCAAACGTGCTCCATCCGCCATACTGCGCACTCCCCATCGTGCTGCATCCCCCATGCTGCGCACTCCCAAACGTGCACCATCCGCCATGCTGCGCACTCCCCATCGTGCTCTATCCGCCATGCTGCACACTCCCAAACGTGCTCCATCCGCCATGCTGCGCACTCCCAAACGTGCTCCATCCGCCATGCTGCGCACCCCCTATCATGCTCCATCCGCCATGCTGCGCACTCCCAAACGTGCTCCACCCGCCATGCTGCGCACTCCCAAACGTGCTCCATCCGCCATGCTGCGCACTGCCAAACGTGCTCCATCCGCCATGCTGCGCACTCCTAAACGTGGTCCATCCGCCATGCTGCGCACTCCCAAACGTGCTCCATCCGCCATGCTGCGCACTCCCAAACGTGCTCCATCCGCCATGCTGCGCACTCCCCATCGTGCTCCATCCGCCATACTGCGCACTCCCCATCGTGCACCATCCGGCATGCTGCGCACTCCCAAACGTGCTCCATCCGCCATGCTGCGCACTCCCAAACGTGCTCCATCCGCCATGCTGCGCACTCCCAAACGTGCTCCATCCGCCATGCTGCGCACTCCCAAACGTGCTCCATCCGCCATGCTGCGCACTCCCAAACGTGGTCCATCCGCCATGCTGCGCACTCCCAAACGTGCTCCATCCGCCATGCTGCGCACTCCCAAACGTGCTCCATCCGCCATACTGCGCACTCCCAAACGTGCTCCATCCGCCATACTGCGCACTCCCCATCGTGCACCATCCGGCATGCTGCGCACTCCCAAACGTGCTCCATCCGTCATGCTGCGCACTCCCAAACGTGCTCCATCCGTCATGCTGCGCACTCCCAAACGTGCTCCATCCGCCATGCTGCGCACTCCCAAACGTGCTCCATCCGCCATGCTGCGCACCCCCCATCATGCTCCATCCGCTTGGGAGTGCGCAGCATGCCGGATGGTGCACGATGGGGAGTGCGCAGTATGGCGGATGGAGCACGTTTGGGAGTGCGCAGTATGGCGGATGGAGCACGTTTGGGAGTGCGCAGCATGGCGGATGGACCACGTTTGGGAGTGCGCAGCATGGCGGATGGACCACGTTTGGGAGTGCGCAGCATGGGGGATGCAGCACGATGGGGAGTGCGCAGTATGGCGGATGGAGCACGTTTGCTCAGCCTCTCTCCTTCCAGCCTCCCTCAGCATCAGCCTCCCACTCCCAGCCTTCCCCAAGATCAGCCTCTCTGCTCCCAGCCTCCTCCAGCACGCCGTGCTCCTCTGCCGACACTCACCCACACCCGATCGCATCCACTCACCCACACAACCGATCGCATCCACTCACCCACACAACCCGATCGCATCCACTCACCCACACAACCGATCGCATCCACTCACACACACAACCGATCGCATCCACTCACACACACAACCGATCGCATCCACTCACACACACCCGATCGCATCCACTCACTCACACACCCGATCGCATCCACTCACACACACCCGATCGCATCCACTCACACACACCCGATCGCATCCACTCACACACACAGACACTGACGATATTGCACATACGCGCTGATACTCACAACTTCCGGGGATATCACATGCTTCTGGCCATGTGATCCTCCGTCAGGTCCTGGAAGCTCACAGCACAATATCGCCGCCGAGAAGCAAGCGATATCCCAGGATGTTGTGAGTATTTGGATGCGATGTGATGTGTGTGTGTGAGTGAGTGTGATCTGATTTGTGTGTGTGTGTGTGTGCTGTTATGTTATGTATGTTCCGCAGCTGCAGGACCTTGATGTGTGGATGCGATGTGATGTGTGTGATGTGTGTGTGAGAGTGAGTGTGAGCCGGTGTACACTGGTAACTATGATACACATCGGGTAACTAAGGGACCTTAGTTACCCGATGTGTATAATGGTTACCAGCTTTCACGGCCTCCGTTAAGATCCCAGCATCGCAAGGTTATGTCTGGCGCTGCCGGGATCCTGACGGAGCCGGTGTAGAAGCAAGCGATATCCCAGCATGTTGTGATGTGTGGATGTGATGTGTGGATGTGATGTGTGGATGTGATGTGTGGATGTGATGTGATGTGTGAGGTGTGTGTGAGAGTGAGTGTGATCTGATGTGTGTGTACTCACCTGGGAATCGGAGCCCCGTGTCAGTTGGGCCACAGCGAGCGTGCATTGCGTGAGGGGGGCGGGGCCTGCAGAGAGCCGGGGCGAGAGGCCAATCCGTGTGGGGGGGCGGGGCCATGGCGAGCCCAGCGGCCAATCAGCTTTGTGTCCCCGTAAGGACACAATTTCGGAGCATGACAGACAGACAGACAGACAGACAGACAGACAGACAGAATAAGGCAATTATATATATAGATATGCCACAAACAAGGTACACACGTTTTAACGTGTGTACCTTGTTTGTGTCATATATGTAATAAAATTGTTTTATGGGTAATTTGAGTCTTTCGGTTTTTGGTCACGGACATTATCCCAACACCCCAAACAACCCCCCTTTCACTCACGGGCGAGGAGCGCCGCTCGAGAAACCCCCGGGATCCGGCCTACGGCTCGAGCCACCACTGAGCAGCCGGACCCGAGCAGAAGGGGTGAGCGCGGTGTGCTGACACCCTCCTCCCCGCCCGCGACAGATAGATAGATAGATAGATAGATAGATAGAGGGATAGATAGATAGATAGATAGAGGACAGATCGCTGCATTTCCCACGGTCGGCAGTGAGTTCACATTACCGGCCGTGGGAAATGACCGGTAATTACCTCTGCTGTCTGCTGCATTCATTTAGCGCTGTGTCTGTGACAGTCGCGGCTGGATGTAAGCAGCGCAGGACCTGTGGATTACACCGGAGCTTTGGTGCGGGAGGGGTTAATAAAATGGTGAACGAGGCTTGTTTGTTTTATTTAAAATAAAGGATTTTTCGGTGTCTGTGTTTTATTCACTTTACTTACGGGTTGATCATGTCAGCTGTCACATAGACGCTGCCATGATCAAGCCTGGAGTTAATGGCGGTGATCCACCACCATTAACCCCTTGTATTACCTTGCCTGCCACTGCTACACGGCGACAAGAAGAGCCGGGAACACGCCGGTACTGCCGCATAATGCATGCGACAGTGCCGGGGCAGCTGCGGCTGATATTCTCGGCTGCAGGAGGGGGAGTGAGGCCTGAGAATACCGGGCCGCCGCTGTGTGCTTACTTCGGCTGGACGGTAAATATACAGCGGAGCCAACGTTCTTTGTTTTCTATATTTCCGTTTTCTTTCTATGTGTGTTCTATGTGTTCTGTGTCTGTGATCTATGTCTGTGATGTCTGTGTGTGTGTGATCTGTGTGTGTTTACTCTCTGCACAGCTTCCTCTTCCTGTAATGACATCACTTCCCTGCAAAACCGCAGACAGGCGATGTACATTACCGGAGGTAAACCGCGAAATACCGCAGAGAATAACGCAGGAAAACGCAGTGAACCGCACAGAATTTGCTGCCTGCGTTATTCCCTGCGGGATTTCACGATTAACATTGGAGTCAATGGAGTGAAATCCCGCAGCGATGTGCGGAAAAGAATTGACATGCGATTGTTTTTGCTACGGGAATCCCGCAGCAAAACATGCAGCTGTGAAATTCCGCCTAGTGCGCACAGGATTTTTTTTGCACATAGGTTTTGCTGGTGATTCACTGCAGAGATGTTATGAACATTTTCTGCAGCGAAACATGCAGCAAAACCGCAAAAAAATCCGCGGCAAAATCTGGTAAGTGCGCACAGGGCCTAAGACTCCTCACCACTGACAGCCAGATTGGTTTTTCAATCTCTGCAAGGAAAAAAAAGTTCTCTGCTTAGACAAAACAAGACAAAAATGCAGGTAAGGTATCAGTAGAGACCACAGAGAGGGAAGTGTTTAAGCAGTTATCAAGACAGTAATTTCCCCACTCCACAATTTCCCTGGATTGTCAATCCACTACAGGATTATGTTTCACTATTGAGGGTAGACCTAGAACAATGGGAGTGGGAAGGTCCTTCAGGACGTTACAGGAAATTACTTTATAATGCAAGGGTCCTACCCTCAGTTTAAAGGGAACCTGTCATCTGGATTTTGGCTTTCAACCTAAATGTTTCCTCCTCTGCAGCTCCTGGGCTGCATTCTAGTAAGGTTTCTATACTTTTTGTGTCCCCTTTTAAACCAAAATAAATACTTTATAAAACTGTACCTTTCGGTTTGATAATCTTGTAAATTCTCCATGGGGGCGGGCCGTCTGGCGTCCGTTGCTGTCCCTTACGCCGTCCCCCATGCTCCAAATCATCCCTCAGGACGCCGCCCACTGCGCCCGAAGTCCCGTACACGCCAGGACACCTAGTGACGTGGTCGCAGGCACGAGAGTATGGGCGGCGCTGTGAGGAGACAGGTTGTGGATGGCTTTGTATGTCATGGTTAATGTTTTGAACTGGAGTTGTTGGGCGATGGGAAGCCAGTGAAGGGATTGGCAGTGTGGCGAGGCTGGGGAATAGCGAGGGGAGAGGGGGATTAAGCGGGCCGCAGAGTTTAGGATAGATTGGAGGGGTGCAAGAGTGTTGGAAGGGAGGCCAGAGAGCAGGAGGTTGCAGTAGTCGAGGCGGGAGATGATGAGGGCATGCACTAATGTTTTTGCTGAATCTTGGTTAAGGAAAGCACGGATCCAGGAAATATTTTTGAGTTGTAGTCTGGATGAGGTGAAGAGGGCTTGGATGTGTGGCTTGAAGGATAGAGCAAAGTTGGGACGTTTCATCGGTTCATTCCAGATTTCTGCCATCATAAATCCTCTAGCTTTCCAGTTGGCGTTACCAGCAGTGTACAAAATCCATGTGTTCCCCAAATCTTTTTAAAGAGATTTGTGGGTTCAGGCAGGACCTCTCTTCCCACCTCTCCACCTTTTGGTAGACAGTTCCATAGAAATTGAGGTGTCTGGTATCATTGACTCCTGTTTGGTTCATTGTTCTCCGCAGTATCTGGTGCACTGGCGGGGTTATGGTCCGGAGGAGAGGACTTGGTTGTCAGCAACAGATATTCATGCAGTGCATCTTGTCAAGGCATTTAATTGTCACCATCCTGAGAAACTGGGGTCAGTTGTCCCTGAGGGTCCATAGGCCCCTCGCCATGCAGTATTCCTCTTTGCAATTTCTAGGTGTCATGATGGTGTCAGACTCTGTTCACACTGCAGAGTCTGACAAGCAACCTGAGTTCTCCTAGTTGTTCCGCCTGAGTCAGGCGTTGGCTTTTTTAGATTCACTGCTTTTCAGTGCAGAAGGAGTTAATTCTTGCTGGCTTGTAAACGGCTTCTAGGAGCTGATGCTGTTAATGACATTTCACAGCCTCCTTCAAACTTTATAAGGTGCTGGATCCGGTTTCTCAGCGGCGAATATACAGTAAAGGGTACTTTACACTCTGCGACCTCGCTAGCAATCTCGTTAGCGATGTGGTATTCTACATCGCAAGTGCGATCTTTCGAGATTGCACATGCGTAAAATAACCTATGTGTGATCTCAAAAGATCGCACTTGCGATCTAGAATTTCACATCGCTAACGAGATCGCTAGCGAGGTCGCAGCGTGTAAAGTACCCTTTACTCAGCTTTGCTTTAGTAATACCGGTCCTTTCATGGTGATCACGAGTGATTTGCTGTGTGCTTTTCTACGTGATGTGGAAATATCTCTGTTAGTTTATTTCTTCCCTGTGTTAAATTTTTCCTGGGCACTTACTATCTCTCCCCTGTGACTGATCGCTGTGCGTATGAGTTTGTTTTTTTTCCCCTGTCTTTGGTATTTGTGGGGTTTGCTACTCTGGTCCTGGCCCTCTCCTGGTGTGGGGAAGAGGGGGGTGTTAGAGCAGTGTTCAGACAGAAGTTAGGGTTATGCAAGCAGTCCAGACCTCGCTACCATTAAGCTTACCTCTTGGATGAGGGACAGCGCAGGGTCCCTAGTCTGAGTGCCAGATTAGAGGTCCATGCTTCAATTATCATGACACTGCCATGACAAAAGGACACCTGGATCCAACCCCCAGAATGCCCAACTGCTCTGGAGGTGAGTGGGAAAATTGTGTGGGATTTGGTGCACCCACTGCTGGATCATGGTTATCACCTGTATGTTGATAACTTTCATACCAGCATCCCACTCTTCAAATCCCTCTCTGCCAGAGCCACTACAGCTTGCGGTACTATGCGCAGAAACCAGAGGGGCCTCCCTACGTCGCTAATTGGGCAGCTGCTTTGAAAGGGCGAGAGCAGAGCCCAATGTAGCGACAACATGCTTGTGGTCAAGTACAAGGACAAGAAGAATATTTTTTTCTTGACCACAATATATGTTCCTGGCATCACTGCCACAAACCAGACTGTGCCCTGGGGTACAACAAAAAGACGGGGAGAGTTAATTGTGTGACGCCCTGGGCAAGCCAGGGGTCACAGGTCATCACACCACCACACCCTACGCCCCAGTTAGGAATACCAAGGCTACCAAAATCCTTGTTGCCTTCCTCCAGGGGCTGATGTTCACACCAGGGGGTGGGCCAGGCGGTTGGCTCCGCCCACCGAGGAGTTCACAGCCCTGGAGGCGGGAAGAACCAGGCAGATGAGTTTAGGGAAGTGAAGTAGAAGGAAGTAGCAGTGGAGCTAAAGAGAAAAGCTGAAGTGACAGGAAAGTGACAGTTGTAAAGCCTGAAGTTGGTCCGGGTGTGTGCCCCGGACAGTGACAGCAAGGTCAGCAGACGGCGGTGATAGTCTGCAGGGGGACTGCTCGGAGGTTGATGGAAGGACCGCGGACGGGTGGTGGCCCGGCGGTCTGGAGCAGTATACGAAGAATAGTCAGCACCAGGGCAGGGGCCTTTCGGATCCCGGCAAGGCTAGGAGTCGCCATAATTTGCCAAATCCATCAGTGAAGGGGAAATCTGTCTCCTAACAACCAAGTCCCGATTGAAGGCAACCGTCCAACCGTAACAGAGAGACACCGCCACCGCCAGGGCACCAGTTTCTCAGGGCCAGCGCCTGCAGGCAAAGTAGGGCTCCTCCGGCCCATATCCAAGCCGGGGAGCGGGTTACCGGTGGGAACACATCGCAACCATTATCAACTTAGGTGCAGGACAGAGGGACCGTCACCTACTGGGGAAAGCAAGTGCAGCCGTCCGTGGGAACCGTCTTTCCAGCCGTGTATTTTACCGAGAACTGTGTCATCGTCTCAGGCTGAGTGAGTACCACAGTGCCGCAAGGCACAGCGCTGCCCCCGCGTCCCTGCGCCCACCAAGCCCTGCATCTCCCACCTCATCACTGGGCCCCGGGATCACCAACCCCTACCCACGGAGGGGCAACACAACAACTGGCTGCTCCATGCCATCCCTCCCGGGATCCCCATACAGAGCAGCGGTGGTGTCAACAAATCACCACAACCGTGGGTGGCGTCACGGACAATAAACAATCCCTACACCTGAAAACCCCCTTTCACTCATGGGCGAGGAGCGCCGCTCGAGTCCCCGGGATCCGGCCCATCGCTCGAGCCACCGAGCAGCGGCAGCAGCAGGCCGCAGCAGCCGGACCCGAGCAGTGGGAGAGTGCGGCGTCCCCTCCTCCGCCCGCGACAACTTGGCGTCACGAACAGGATCTTACCGCTCTGCCGTTGGGTAGAGGTGCGCCTTGTGACCGCCGGAGGTATCCGGCTGAAAAATTTCGGAAGTCGCCATCTTTGGCGCGAAAAGTTCCCGCTCGAGCGTCTTCTCGAGTAGCAGAGGCGCGAAGGCCAAAACCCCGCCCCAATAGAGGAGGGGCCGGAAAGAAGCTAAGGGGGACGGAAATAAGATGTCTGCGCCCGACGGAGCCGCTGGAGGAGCGGTGGTCGCAGCCGCAGTGGCACCCGCGGATGGGAATGGGCCTGCCCAGGTTCCGGCCGCGCTGGCGGGAGGTGCCGCGGCCCCCGCGCTCGCTCAGGTGATGCCGTTCTCCTTGCCCTATGCGCCCGGAGCTACCTGGCTACCGCAGTATGACGGGAAACCTGATGCTTTACAGGTCTTCCGGAAAAAGCTTAACCCGTTGCTAGAGCTGTACCCCCTGACCGATAAGCAACGCGCAGCAGTAGTGCTGGGCCAGTTAACCGGTGCGGCTGAGCAGGAGGCGGAGACCTGGGCCGAGGGGGACCGGCTCTCTGTAGCCACCATCTTTGAGAAGCTACAGACTGCCTTTGAGACCCGGACTGAAGCTGAGCTGAGGATGCAGTTTTATCAGTGCCGGCAACGGGCTGTGGATAGCATTCGGGACTATGCTCTACGCCTGCAAACCGCCCTCCGCACGCTAAAGCGGGTGAATCCTATTAATGAGGCGGACAGCAACAAGATGTTAGTAGAGCAATTTGTGCAGGGGATGAGATCCCCTGAAGATCGCAAACAACTCCGGCTGTGGGCCCTGGAACACCCTGATGTGGACTTTGCTGTGTTAAAGGAACGGGCCATTAAAGCACTACAGCCCCCAGCCTCAGAAGTCCTGGAGCCAGCCCCGTGGCCCATTGAGACGGCACCCGTTGTGGTGGCCCCTGCCCTACCAACCTCTCCAACACCTACTGCCCCAAGCAGCACTATGGAGGAACTGGCAGCCCAGGTCCGTCGCATGGACGGAGACCTCGCCAAGATTCTTGCTGCACTCCAACCTTTGACCAGATCTCAGCCTTCAGCACAAATACAGCTTGCCGACAGCCCTGAGGATGTTCCCTGGATGCAGCGGAGAAGTAATAGCAACTCGCGGAGCAGACCTCCAACCTGCTACAAGTGCCGTAAGCCTGGACATTACATCCGACAGTGCCCGTTAAACGAGCAACCCCTGGGGCCCCGGGCCAACCCTCAGGAGTAGAACCCCGTGGCCCCTCGGACTGGCGGGACCGGTATATCGGGGCCCGGCCCATCATCCCCGTGGCTGAGGACGGCATACCGGTGATGGCTCTCTTGGACACTGGATCACAGGTAACCACCATACCATACACATTGTACCAGCGGTATTGGGGGATAGACGAGCTGGCACCCCCAGACACTAGTATAACGCTAATTGCTGCCAATG
Source organism: Anomaloglossus baeobatrachus (assembly GCF_048569485.1). NCBI lineage: Eukaryota > Metazoa > Chordata > Amphibia > Anura > Aromobatidae > Anomaloglossus > Anomaloglossus baeobatrachus. Next base: position 20,600,369 of record NC_134354.1, on the reverse strand, counting down.
GACTCCCATTGACCCAAGTGGGGTATAAACAGGTGGCTATGACAGTAGGGCAAGCTGAACTGCAACACCAGGGTATGATTGTGATCATGAATGAACCCAGTGATCATAACCCGAAGATAGTGCTAGGAACCAATGTGATGGAGCACTGTATGGGTGATGTGTTGGCCCTACTGCAGCAGCTGGCCGCCACGGCGGCGGGGAGCCGACAGAGAGCTGTGCAGCGTGAGATCCGAGCCTTGATGTACCGCCAGCATGTAAACTCAACAGGAGGAGAGATTGGTGGAGTGAGAGTGATGGATGTTGCTCCGTTGCTTGTGCCCCCTAGGAGTGAGATGATGATTTGGTGTAGGGCAGCAGTAGGGCCTCAGGGGCGTGACTACCCTGCCATGATGGAGCCCATACCCTCCGAGTACTGGCCCACTGTATTGGCCGCCCGAGGGGTGGTAGACGTGAAGAAGGGGAGAGTGCCCGTGAGGGTGCTGAACTGTGGGGAGGAAGAAGCCAGGCTTCCCCGGTATGCCACCATTGCCAAGCTCCTCACCCTGGATCCCCACACCATCCACGAAGCCAGTCCCTCAGTCTCCCCACCTACTACCAGCACTTCCCCGCCTCAAGGGGAGGTAAATGAGTGGCACCAACAGCTACACGTGGGCACTGATGATACCCCTACACATCACAAAGCAGGGGTATACAGGGTGGTGCGGGAGTATGAACAGGTTTTCAGCAAACATCCACTAGACTTTGGGCAGATCAAGGGGGTCCAACATCATATCCCCACCGGGGAACACCCCCCTATCAAAGAGAGGTACAGGCCTATTCCCCCTGCACATTACCAGTGTGCCAAAGATATGGTGAGGAATATGAAGGAGGCAGGGGTTATTCGGGACAGCTGTAGTCCCTGGGCCGCTCCGTTGGTACTGGTCAAGAAGAAGGATGGTACCATGCGGATGTGTGTGGACTACCGAAAGATTAATCAGATAACCCATAAAGATGCCTACCCACTGCCCCATATTGAAGAGTCTTTGGCCGCACTGAGAACTGCAAATTACTTCTCTACCCTTGACCTCACCAGTGGGTACTGGCAAGTGGCCGTGGCCCCGGAAGACCGGGAGAAAACCGCCTTCACCACCCCGATGGGGCTCTGTGAATTCAATAGTATGCCGTTCGGGCTGTGCAATGCCCCAGGAACCTTCCAACGGCTGATGGAGTGCTGTCTGGGACACCTAAACTTCGAGACCGTCCTATTGTACTTGGATGATGTGATTGTTTACTCCCAGACGTATGAAGCCCATCTGGAGCACCTAGCCGAGGTGTTCGCGTCCCTTGCCAAATATGGGATGAAGCTGAAGCCCTCTAAGTGTCACCTGCTGAAACCCAGAGTGCAGTACCTGGGGCACGTGGTAAGTGCAGAAGGTGTCGCCCCCGACCCTGAGAAGATCACTGCCATCCAGGGCTGGCCGAGACCAACCACCATGAGGGAAGTAAGGCAGTTTCTGGGTCTGGTGGGGTACTACCGGCGCTTTATCAAAGGGTACACGAAGATGGCTGCCCCCATGCAAGATCTCCTTGTGGGACAGACCAAAGGTGGTAGATCCATCAGAGCCCCACTGGTGTGGGAAGAAAAGCATGAGGAATCCTTCTGCCAGCTGAAAGCGGCCTTGACCGGAGAAGAGGTCCTAGCGTATCCTGACTATGGCTGCCCGTTCATCCTCTACACAGACGCCAGCAATGTGGGACTAGGAGCAGTCCTGTCCCAGGTCCAGGATGGGAAGGAGAAAGTGATTGCTTATGCTAGCCGGAAGCTTCGGCCAACTGAAAGGAACCCTGAGAACTACAGCTCCTTCAAGCTCGAGCTCCTGGCATTGGTATGGGCTATCACAGAGAGGTTCCACCACTACTTGGCTGCAGCAAAATTCACCGCTTTCACGGACAACAATCCGTTGACTCACCTGGACACGGCCAAGTTGGGCGCGTTGGAGCAGCGGTGGGTGGCCCGGCTAGCCAACTATGACTTCACCATCAAGTACCGTGGTGGTCGTGTCAACATTAATACTGATGCACTCTCCCGAATGCCCCATTTGTCAGAGGAAGAGTGCGAGGATGACGACCTCGAGGAGATCGAGTTGCCTGCATTTCACCAGCCATCAACTGAGAAGGTACAGGTACACCAACAACGGGTGGACTTGGACCCACGGCCCAGTCAAGAGTGGCAGGAAGCTCAAAACCAGGCGCCGGCTGTCCGCCTCGTCAAGACCCTGGTGGAACAAGGTGCTGTTGGAATGGACCCTGCCGCCCCAGCTGAAGCCCAGCGCTTGTGGAAAGAACGGAAACGGCTGTATCTACATCAAGGGAAGCTGTACCGTGAGCTGATCAACCCGAAGACTCATGAGAAAATCTGCCAGTTGGTTATTCCCCAAGCTGATGTAGCTACTGTTTTGCGGGCATACCATGATGGTGCCGGGCACTTCGGGTGGAAAAAGCTGGAGATGCTGTTGAGAGAGTGGTTCTACTGGAGTGGGATGCGGGAGTCGGTAGAAGCCTGGTGCCGGGAGTGTGGTCCTTGCACGCTGAGGAGGAAGGACGAGACCAGCCAGAGGGCGCCCCTACACCCAATCATCACACATCAGCCGCTGGAACTGGTCGCCCTAGACCATGTCAAGCTCACCCCCAGCCGAAGTGGGTACGCCTACGCGTTGACCATCGTCGACCACTATTCAAGATTCATGGTGGTTGTCCCCGTCAAGGACCTACAGTTAGGTCCAGAAATATTTGGACAGTGACACAAGTTTTGTTATTTTAGCTGTTTACAAAAACATGTTCAGAAATACAATTATATATATAATATGGGCTGAAAGTGCACACTCCCAGCTGCAATATGAGAGTTTTCACATCCAAATCGGAGAAAGGGTTTAGGAATCATAGCTCTGTAATGCATAGCCTCTTCTTTTTCAAGAGACCAAAAGTAATTGGACAAGGGACTCTAAGGGCTGCAATTAACTCTGAAGGTGTCTCCCTCGTTAACCTGTAATCAATTAAGTAGTTAAAAGGTCTGGGGTTGATTACAGGTGTGTGGTTTTGCATTTGGAAGCTGTTGCTGTGACCAGACAACATGCGGTCTAAGGAACTCTCAATTGAGGTGAAGCAGAACATCCTGAGGCTGAAAAAAAAGAAAAAAATCCATCAGAGAGATAGCAGACATGCTTGGAGTAGCAAAATCAACAGTCGGGTACATTCTGAGAAAAAAGGAATTGACTGGTGAGCTTGGGAACTCAAAAAGGCCTGGGCATCCACGGATGACAACAGTGGTGGATGATCGCCGCATACTTTCTTTGGTGAAGAAGAACCCGTTCACAACATCAACTGAAGTCCAGAACACTCTCAGTGAAGTAGGTGTATCTGTCTCTAAGTCAACAGTAAAGAGAAGACTCCATGAAAGTAAATACAAAGGGTTCACATCTAGATGCAAACCATTCATCAATTCCAAAAATAGACAGGCCAGAGTTAAATTTGCTGAAAAACACCTCATGAAGCCAGGTCAGTTCTGGAAAAGTATTCTATGGACAGATGAGACAAAGATCAACCTGTACCAGAATGATGGGAAGAAAAAAGTTTGGAGAAGAAAGGGAACGGCACATGATCCAAGGCACACCACATCCTCTGTAAAACATGGTGGAGGCAACGTGATGGCATGGGCATGCATGGCTTTCAATGGCACTGGGTCACTTGTGTTTATTGATGACATAACAGCAGACAAGAGTAGCCGGATGAATTCTGAAGTGTACTGGGATATACTTTCAGCCCAGATTCAGCCAAATGCCACAAAGTTGATCGGACGGCGCTTCATAGTACAGATGGACAATGACCCCAAGCATACAGCCAAAGCTACCCAGGAGTTCATGAGTGCAAAAAAGTGGAACATTCTGCAATGGCCAAGTCAATCACCAGATCTTAACCCAATTGATATAAACAACATCTGAACATACGGGGGAAATTTTTGGTGATCACCACCGATCACCATAACCCCTATATAGGATAACAAAGGTAATAAATCCCTGGTAGAGACTCCATAAGTAACAAAAAACCAAAAAGAAAGGAATCACTGACACTACCTTAATGCAAATAAATATACAAGTTTATTAGTCAATTGTATAAAAACACGTAGGTTAAAAGAGGTTCAAAAATAGGGTGCTGGAGGGCATACAAAAAGCGAGGAGCTGCATACCACTGCTGAAAATATACAAAAGGTGCATCAAGTAGTGGCTGGGAACCTGTGTCACCAAGTAATAATTCAGAAAATGGCTACAAAGTCTGCAATAATTACCATATGGACCAAAATAAGGTGCAGCCCAGTGCATGAATACTGGGCACAAAAGAGGTATAATAAGTGCCCAGCACACAAGCACTACGCCTGACTAAGATAAAGCCGGGGAGAAAATAAACCCCTAGCACGTGACAAGATCCATATAGGTTTGCAGGTCAGAACGATAAACAAGGACACATACCCATAATAACCGAATCAGCAGAGGGAAGTGCAGCTCCACAGACCCCAACGCGTTTCGCGAGGACTTCTTCAGACCCCCAGTGAAGAAGCCCTCGCGAAACGCGAAACGCTGGGAACTTATTATACCTCTTTTGTGCCCAGTATTCATGCACTGGGCTGCACCTTATTTTGGTCCATATGGTAATTATTGCAGGCTTTGTAGCCATTTTCTGAATTATTACCTGGTGACACAGGTTCCCAGCCACTACTTGATGCACCTTTTGTATATTTTCAGCAGTGGTATGCAGCTCCTCGCTTTTTGTATCCCCTCCAGCACCCTATTTTTGAACCTCTTTTAACCTACGTGTTTTTATACAATTGACTAATAAACTTGTATATTTATTTGCATTAAGGTAGTGTCAGTGATTCCTTTGTTTTTGGTTTCTTAACCCAATTGAGCATGCATTTCACTTGCTCAAATCCAGACTTAAGACGGAAAGACCCAAAAACAAGCAAGACCTGAAGGCTGCGGCTGTAAAGGCCTGGCAAAGCATTAAGAAGGAGGAAACCCAGCGTTTGGTGATGTCCATGGGTTCCAGACTTAAGGCAGTGATTGCCTCCAAAGGATTCGCAACAAAATATTGAAAATAAAAATATTTTGTTTGGGTTTGGTTTATTTGTCCAATTACTTTTGACCTCCTAAAATGTGGAGTGTTTGTAAAGAAATGTGACAATTCCTACAATTTCTATCAGATATTTTTGTTCAAACCTTCAAATTAAACGTTACAATCTGCACTTGAATTCCGTTGTAGAGGTTTCATTTCAAATCCAATGTGGTGGCATGCAGAGCCCAACTCGCGAAAATTGTGTCACTGTCCAAATATTTCTGGACCTAACTGTAACTGGTCGAACTGCCGCTCGAGCGTTCCAGGCTTATTTCTGCCGACCACATGGATGTCCAGAAAAGGTGCTTACTGACCAAGGCCCGGTTTTTGAAGCGGAGGTGTTCCACGAGTTCTGCCAGTTGTATGGCTGTAAGAAGGTCCGGACCACCCCTTACCATGCCCAGACCAACGGCATGTGTGAGAAGATGAACCACTTGGTCCTGGGACTCCTCAAGACGTTACCGCTGGAAGAGCGGAACCTGTGGCCGGAAAAGCTACCCGACTTGGTCGATATGTACAACAATATCCCGTCCAGCTCAACAAAGTGCACCCCAGCATATCTGATGAGGGCTCGCCCCGGCCGCCTGCCGGTGGACCTGGAAATGGGGTTGGAAGCCCCAGAAGCACTCCCTTCGACAGCTGAATGGGAAACTCGGCGTAGAGCACAATACCGGCAGATTCAAGAATATGTCGAGAAGAACTTAAGTCGGAGTCGGGAACTGCAGGAGCAGCGCTTTAATCAAAAGGCGTCTGCTGGCCCTTTTCAGCCCGGAGATGTCGTACTGAAGCGGAAGAGGAGAACCCACAAGCTGGATGATCAATGGGAACAGAACCCGTACGTCATACAGCCCACAGGATGGGAAGACGGGAAGGCCTACCAAATCGGCCGTGATCAAGGAGGCACTTTGGCCACAGTTTCCCGGGACCATCTGAAAAGGTGCCCACCAACCTTAAGAGCGGCGGCAGAAGTACCGGTTCCCCTACCAGCGGATAAGGCGAAAGAGGTGATCCACACTGCGATGGGAGACTTCCCAGCAGACTGGCCTACACAGAACGGCGCGGTGATTCTTCCAGTGATACTGTTCCCACAACCTGTGGATGAAGAAGTGGTGGAAGCGGTCAACCGTGAGCCAGAACCAGTGCCAGTGCCCAGGGATGAATCTGTGCCCAGCTCCCCTATGCCTCCGCCTGCCCCTCACGATAGCGGAGAGGAGGAACCGATTGTTCCCTCTGCCCCACTGCCTAGCAACACTGACACCGGACCCCGGAGGTCCACCCGTCCCAACCTAGGTAGACCCCCACTTAGGTACAGGGAGACCGTCCTTTAAAAAGGGGGGGGGGGAAGGTGTTTGTCTGTGTTTGTGTTTGAAAGTTAAAAATGAAAATGATAAGCAAAAATGGAACCGAAGCTTCATCTGATTAACCGTGATTGAGAAAACCGGCCGTTGCCGGCACCATTATCCCCGTGGGGACCGTTTAAAAAAAGTTTTGCATGGAGGACTTTCCATGGACAAGCCCGTGAACTTGCAGGGCAACCACAAACGTTAGTGGCATGTAAATAAGTTGTGTTACCATTACCGTTTCCGCAATTACCGCCTCCGGAGAGGCAGGTTGGAGGGAGGGCCCACAGCAGAGCAGGCTGGGGCCCAGCCACCACAGGAACCGGTGGCTACCCTCTGGAGGGGAAGGACAGATCCCGCTCGGGTAGCTTGTGCTGGACTTGGGTCAAGGGGTGCTGCCTGGGTTTTAGGGGCAGCATCAGGGCCAGGTTGCTTGGGTGGGAGAGAGCGGAGACCGTAACCGTAAACCGTTTGCATTGTTTAAGAAATGTGCCTCCCGATGTGGGATGTTGTCATGAGTTGTAATGTTACCGTTTACCTTTTTACATATTTTTCAGAAAATAAAACCGGTGTTGGACGGGCAGCCCACGGACGGTCTGCATTTTGCTAAGGGGAAATGTGACGCCCTGGGCAAGCTAGGGGTCACAGGTCATCACACCACCACACCCTACACCCCAGTTAGGAACACCAAGGCTACCAAAATCCTTGTTGCCTTCCTCCAGGGGCTGATGTTCACACCAGGAGGTGGGCCAGGCGGTTGGCTCCGCCCACCGAGGAGTTCACAGCCCTGGAGGCGGGAAGAACCAGGCAGATGAGTTTAGGGAAGTGAAGTAGAAGGAAGTAGCAGTGGAGCTAAAGAGAAAAGCTGAAGTGACAGGAAAGTGACAGTTGTAAAGCCTGAAGTTGGTCCGGGTGTGTGCCCCGGACAGTGACAGCAAGGTCAGCAGACGGCGGTGATAGTCTGCAGGGGGACTGCTCGGAGGTTGCTGGAAGGACCAAGGATGGGTGGTGGCCCGGCGGTCTGGAGCAGTATACGAAGAACAGTCAGCACCAGGGCAGGGGCCTTTCGGATCCCGGCAAGGCTAGGAGTCGCCATAATTTGCCAAATCCGTCAGTGAAGGGGACATCTGTCTCCTAACAACCAAGTCCCGATTGAAGGCAACCGTCCAACCGTAACAGAGAGACACCGCCACCGCCAGGGCACCAGTTTCTCAGGGCCAGCGCCTGCGGGCAAAGTAGGGCTCCTCCGGCCCATATCCAAGCCGGGGAGCGGGTTACCGGTGGGAACCCATCGCAACCATTATCAACTTAGGTGCAGGACAGAGGGACTGTCACCGTCACCTACTGGGGAAAGCAAGTGCAGCCGTCCGTGGGAACCGTCTTTCCAGCCGTGTGTGTTACCGAGATCTGTGTCATCGTCTCAGGCTGAGTGAGTACCGCAGTGCCGCAAGTCACAGCGCTGCCCCCGCGTCCCTGCGCCCACCAAGCCCTGCATCTCCCACCTCATCACTGGGCCCCGGGATCACCAACCCCTACCCACGGAGGGGCAACACAACAACTGGCTGCTCCATACCATCCCTCCCGGGATCCCCATACAGAGCAGCGGTGGTGTCAACAAATCACCACAACCGTGGGTGGCGTCACGGACAATAAACAATCCCCACACCCGAAAACCCCCTTTCACTCACGGGCGAGGAGCGCCGCTCGAGTCCCCGGGATCCGGCCCATCGCTCGAGCCACCGAGCAGCGGCAGCAGCAGGCCGCAGCAGCCGGACCTGAGCAGTGGGAGAGCGCGGCGTCTCCTCCTCCGCCCGCGACAACTGCTCTGATCAAGTCCTCCAACCCTACAGTGTCATATGTAAGGTTATGGTGTGGTACAAAAAGCTGGCTATGCACATCGTACAGATGGTGCTATACAAGGCTTTCGTGCTATCACGATGTGCAGACCACCTTCCTTCAATTAATCAATTCAATTCCAGGAGGCAGTAATCAAGACCCAGTACCTCTGGAATGGAAGGTACCCGTATAGTACCAGAGCAACATTTCCCAGGTGAGTTCCTCCAAACAGCCAAAAAAAGGAAGGTCGCAAAAACGTGCCAAGCAGTGGAATAAGGAGGGGCACCATTTTCCAATGCGACACCTGCCCCGACAAACCTGGACTCTGTATAAAAGATATTTCAAACTGTACCACATGTCCATGGACTAAATTTACATGCTAACCTGGCATTCCCTACACAACTCACACATGCTAACCTGACATACTCAACACAACTCACACATGCCATCCTGATGTACTTTACATAACTCACACATGCCAACCTGACATACTCAGCACAACTCACACATGCCAACCTGATGTACTTTACACAACTCACACATGCCAACCTGATGTACTTTACACAACTCACACATGCCAACCTGATGTACTTTACACAACTCACACATGCCAACCTGACGTACTCTATAGAACTCACACATGCCAACCTGACATACTCTACACAACTCACACATGCCAAACTGATGTACTCTACACAACTCACACATGCCAACCTGATTTATTCTACACAACTCACACATGCCAACCTTATGTACTCTACACAACTCACACATACTAACCTGGCATACTCTACACAACTCACACATGCCAACCTGATGTACTCTACACAACTTATACATGCCAACCTGACGTACTGGACATGACGCGTTACGGCTCTCCACAGGTAGAGCTAGGCCCCAGCGAAGATGGTAGTGGTAGTAGTCCACTCTAATGAAGGAACTCGGAGTGCAGGAAGGATCAGATGACACAGCGGTTGCAGTTCAAGTTCTTTACTCACTGAGATGTCACCGCCTTTGGACTGCCGGACTCCGCTATCATTGGGCTCCCGCCAATCCCGGATAGTTCGGAGGTCAGAACCGGTGTTTGATTTAGTGAGTCCTTCCTCCCTGCGCCATGATGTGCGAGTCCCTGTGGCATGAAGCTATGCTGGGACCCAAGTCCTGGTGGGTGTTCTGTTCCCCGTCCCGTATAGTAGGCAGCGCGAGTCCGTAGATGGAGCCGCCCTATGATCATGACTCCTGGCTCTATATGCTGCTTTGCCCCGGGGCTGTGTGTGGGCCAGAAGACTTGAAAACCTCTGTCCAGCGGATTCTGCTGGCAGGACTTGCAGTGCCCACCAGCTTAGGGCTCCGCACCCTGAAGTGGGTGCCAGTCCTGAGGGAGCTACCAGCTCTCCCCTCAGCGACCGTGTCCTCCTGCGTCTCACTTGTTTCCTCTCCTGCACTCGACTGTCTATAAGTGTGTGTGTGTCACCTTGCTCCCCAGTGTCTAGCTCCTCCCCCCAGGTTCCTAAACTAGTGAGCAGAGGGTCCACTACATTAGTAATGGCCACCCACCAATGTCTCTACCCTAACCCAGTCCCAGTGAGATGGCATCTGTGTGTTTTGGTGGATTGTGGTGGTTTTACCGGTGATGACCTCCTCCGTATCCGAGATGAATATTGCACCTCTGGTGAGGTGCAGTACCCTGTGGCGACTGAAGCCTCAGGGGCGCCACATACACAACTCACACATACCAACCTGACGTACTCTACACAATTCACACATGCCAACATGAAGTACTCTACACAACTCACATGCCAACCTGACGTACTCTACACAATTCAAACATGTCAAGTTGATGTACTCTACACATCTCACAAAAATGCCAACCTGACATATGCTATACAAATCAGATATGCCACCACATTCTAAAATTCACATACCCTGCCCTGCGCCAAAACATTGTTTTCCCATCACATATGGGGCATCAATATACTCAAGAAAAATTGCCCAACAAATTCTGGGGTCCATTTTATCCTGTTGCCCTTGTGAAAATATAAGCTAATAGAACCTTTTTGTGATAAAAATGTATTGTTTTCATTGTCACAACACAACGTGGGGGGTGCAAAGTGCTCATCATACATCTATACAAGTTCCTTGGGGGATTCTATTTTTCAAAATAGGGTTACTTGTTGGAGGTTCCCACTCTTTAGGAACATCAAGGGCTCTCCAAATGCGACATGACACCTGCAGTTCATTCCATCAAACTCTGCACTCCAAAATGTAACTTCTTCCCTTCCAAGCCCTTTCATACGCCCAAACAGTGCTTTCCCACCACATAGGATACTCAGGAGAAATTGACTAATAAATGTTGTGGTCCATTTTATCCTGTTGCCCTTGTGTAAATGAAAAAATTGAGGCTAAAAGAACATTCTTGTGGTAAAAATAATTTTTTTTTTCATTTTCACAGTGCAACATTATAAATTTCCCTGAAGCTCATCACACATCTAGATAAGTTTCTTGGAGGGTATAGTTTCCAAAATGGGGTCACTGGTTGTGGGTTTCCACTGTTCAGGCACATCAGGGGCTCATCAAACGCGCCATTCGCTAATGATTCCTAACGATTTTGCGCTTGAAAAGACAAATGGCTCTTTTTCCCTTCCAAGCCCTGACGTGCGCCTAAACAGTGGTTTCTCACCACATATGGTGTGTTGGTATACTGAAGAGAAAATGCTCAACAAAAATTATACGGTGCAATTGTTTCTGTTGCCCTTGTGAAAATTGAAAATTTTGAGCTCAAACAACTTTATGGTGGAGAAAATGTGATTTTTTTTATTTTCTTGGCTCAATGTTCAAAATTCTGTGAAGCACCTGGGGGATAAATATTTACTTCAAACCCAGATAAGTTTCTTAAGGGGTCTTATTTCCGAAAGGGGGTTACTTGTGGGGGTTTTCACTGTGTAGGCACATCAAGGGCTCTCCAAACACGACATGACACCTGCTAACAATTCCAGACAATTTTGTGTGTTTGAAAAGTCGTGCACCCAAACAGTCGTTTTCCACCAAATAAGGGGTTTCTGCGTACTCAAGAGTAATTGCACAACAAATGCTATGGTGCAATTTATATTGTTACCCATGGGAAAATAAAAAATTTGAGCTAAAAACATTTTTGTGGAGAAAATGTGATCTTTTGTCAATGTTCTAAAATTGTGTAAAGCATCAGGGGGTTTAAGATGCACATTACACATCTAGATAAGTTCCTTAAGGGGTCTAGTTTCCAAAATGGGGTCACTTGTGTGGGCTTTCCACTGTTTAGGCACCTTAGGGGCTCTCAAAACGTATCATGGTGTCCGCTAACAATTGCAGGCATTTTTCCGTTTGCAAAGTCAAATAGCGCTCTTTCCCAGCCCTGCCAGGAGAAATTGCACAGCAAATTTTGGGGTCCATTTTCTCCTGTTACCCTTGTGAAAATGCTAAATTTAGTGCTAAAGTTACATTTTTGAGGAAAAAAGTAAAATTTTCATTTTTTTCCTTCCACATTGCTTGAGTTCGCGTGAAGCACCTAAAGGGTTAATAAACTTCTTGAATGTGGTTTGCAGCTGATTGAGGAGTGCAGTTTTTAGAAGGGTGTCACTTTTGGGTATTTTCTGTCACCTAGGCCTCTCAAAGTTACTTCAAATATGATGTGGTCCCTAAAGAAAGTGGCTTGTAAATTTTGTAGGAAAAATGAGAAATTGCTGATAAACTTTGAACCCTTCTATCTTCCTAACCCCCAAAAATGATGTGTTTGTTGCATTGCGGGGTGGCAAGCATCCGGGAGTGGACCCACTAGGCTGTACTTCGGACTCTCTTGGAGGAGCTAACCTTTTGCCTCTCACATACCATGGCTTATGACTAAGGACTGGTTTTAATTTCCCCTTGTTTGTCCGAAACGCGTAAAGCCGCTTGGCAAATCGCATGGCGATTTTTTGGATGACCTGTGTACCTTTCTTTTAAAAAATTCCGAATAAAGTTCCAAGTTTTATTATTACCGCATTGGTGCTGAGTCCCATACGCTTCTTTTCTACATCTATTCTGAATTACGGACCGGCCTGTCCGGGGACTGCGGGCATCCACCTTCGCCTTGAAGACTGCATATGGGTGAGCTGAAATTTCTACCATTTAGACTCTGGAAAGAGACACAGATTAGCTGGTACAGGTAACTGATACTAGGACACGTGAACGCGGGACTAGCAACGCACTCCGGATAGGCAACGTTGCTCAGGCATCTTCCCTAAAGAGAGAATGCCTTAAATACTTACAGGGTGATTGCTGACCTCAGAGGTCACTTCCAAGTATTAGGACGCCGGCCTTTTAAGAAAGTTGGCATGGCCACGCGCACACCTTTTGGGCACTCACAGAAGGCCTGTGTGTGGCTTTGAAGCAGATAGAGGCTGCAGAAGGCCCCAGGGCAGGAACGGGGAGCCTGGGACCGCTGGACTGATGAGGAGAACGGCGCCCCGCCGAGGAATAGGAGTGGAGCATGCAGGGGTGCCGGGCATGGATTGGTACTGGGCACTACAGTGCTGATGTAAAGTAGACATGTGGGAAATGTGATTTATTAACTATTTTATGTGACATAGCTCTCTGGTTTAAAAACAAAAATTAAAAGTCAGAAATGGCAGCATATTCAAAATTTTCTCCAAATTTCCAATTTATTGACAAATAAAAGCAAAAAATATCGGCTTAAATTTACCATTAAAATGAAGTACAATATGTCATGAAAAAAAAGTCTCACAATCACTGTTGAGCACGTGACAAAGCCACAGCGAAACGCGCGTCAGGGTGTTTATCTGGTAAGGTTTTACAGCATGTAACTGGGCTTTACACATACTTTTGGCTGCAAATGGCTTATTTAGTATCTTTTATCAGGATGTACTTGCTAATTGAATTTTTTATAGTTACTGTATTATTATTTTATGTCACTTTGTGAGACTATTTATTTATAATTGTGATTGTTAGTTATCATTTGCACCATTTTTTTGTAAATCCAGATATTTGTTGTATTTTCCATTGCAGCCTCATTATTACCAGCTACTCATCCAGGCATGCTGTACCTTTCTTGTCATCATCTGCTGCTGTGCATCTGTTTTTTATTAATTTTATGATTGTTATGGTATTTTTTCAAAAAAGTTGAAATTTGTTTATTAACTCCAGTGCAGTTTTGTTTTATAAGCTTAGAATTATAAGAATGAAAGATCAGCCCAGGAGGAGAAAGAAGCATATTTCTCCCATAAGCTACTGTATATGTGTGGTGCCCCTGCGGCTTCAGGCGCCACAGGGTACTACACCTCCTCCGGAGTGCAGTATTCATCTCGGATACGGAGGAGGTCATCACCGGTAAAACCACCACGACACACAGTTAATTGCCTTCTCACCAGGACTGGGATAGGTTAGAGACTTAGGGGGTGTCCATCACTAATGTAGTGGACCCTCTGCTCACTAGTTCAGGAACCCGATGGGGAGGAGCTTGACACGGTGAGTAAGGTGACACACACACAGCCATTCAGTCAATCGTCAGACAGTGACCGACAGGGGACAAGTGAGACATGGAGGACATGGTTACTGAGGAGAGAGCTACGATATAGCTCCCTCAGGACTGGGCACAGAGAGAACAGGGTGCGGAGCACTAGGCTGGTGGGCACTGCACGTCCCGCTAGCAGAATCCACCAGGCAGAGGATTTCAAGTCTTCTGACCCACACAAAGTGCACGGGGCAAAGCAGCATATAGAGCCAGGAGTCGTGACACGATAGCGGCACCAGTAACGGACTTATGCTGCCTGCCATACGGGACAGGGAAGGAGCCAAATCCAAAGACTCGGGTCCCAGCGTAGCTTCAAGCCGCCGAGACTCAAACCACACCGCGCAGGGAGGAAGGACTCACAGAGAAACCCACTGGTTCTGACCTCTGAACTATCCAGGATCAGCTGGAGCCCATGACAGCGGGGACCGGCAGTCCCACGACAGCAACATATCAGTGAGTAAAGAACTTTGATTGCAATCCCTGTGTCGCTCCCTTTCTTCACCACCTCCAACCTGCGCTCCTGTAAGATAGTGGACTACTACCCCAAACATCCTCCATGGGGCCTGAGCTCTCCCTGTGGAGAGCTATACCATCTGAGCTGCATTATCATCCGCCCCAGAGAAGACCTTCCGCAGCGGCGGCTAAGACTTGGCCGCATACTACAGGTGGCATCACGAATAACTACAACCCCCATCCTCATCATTCCATTTATTGACACTGCCTGGGTCACGGAACCGGGCCTGGCCGCTGTGACAACTCGAATCGACACCGGCCCAGTGACGAGTAACCCTTGGGACCCCATGGGCACATCAACTTGGCATCACGAACAGGATATCGTGCCCGTCCCAAACGGATACTGTGTGCCTTAAAGACTGTATACTGAAAGACTGTACGCTGGCAGCCATTGAAAAAGGACAGGCGCCATGTGTAAAGGGGTGACCTGGGAGAATCCCTTCGAGGGCAAGGCGGTGGTACGGCTCAAAAAAGTTATGCCCGCCCCTGGCAGCAGAAGACAAGACACAAAACTTACCCCCAGCAGCTCCGCCCCCAGAGAAGGTGAACAGACATGGGCTAGCCAGCCAGTCAGCAACGAAATACCGGACGGCGAGCAACGACTGGAGTGGCCCGGAGCTCAGGCTTGGAGCGACTGGATTCCCTGATTGTCCCGGGAACACCCCGGTACCCCTGCCGATCCTGGACCTGGACTATCTGGAGGACGAAGTGCGGCGCTTGGGGTGCAACTGTAGTGCTCCACGAGGCAGGTGATCAACCTACTCATCGCCAGGCAGTCGCGGGTCGAGTCAGGCGATGTCACGGGTGGCTTTACCCGGTTCTGTTGCCCCGAGGCGTACAGCAAAAGAAGAGAAAGTGGGATGTTTGGGGAAAGTTTGTCATGACGCCACCTGTGGTAACGCGGCCAGGGAGTAGCCGCCACTGCAAAATTCCTCGCTGGGGCAGGTGTTATGGCAGCCGGGCTGGTTTCTATCATGATTCAGTGACCGAGGAGGATCAGAAAAGTGACAAAAACTCAGAAACACAAAAAATAACCAGAGTGGCTGGAACCTTAATGGACTGCAGACCTAATAATGACACATAACTAGAAGTAGTCTTGGGGCATGAATACGATGACCTGGTCGCCTCGACACAGCCGGAGAACTAAATATTCTTACAGAGAGAAATATTAGAAAAGCTAATCTGCCTCAGAGAAGTCCCCAAAGATATAGATAGCCCCCCACATGTAAAGACTACGGTGATATAGGAAAACACAATACATAGCTAGAGAATAGATTCAGCAAAGATGAAGCCAAAACTATCTGCATAGGAAAGAATAGGAAAGAGCACTGACTGCAGCCGTAAAAACCCTAATAAATACCAGCACACCTGTCAGTACTCTGGTGTTACTGGGATCCAAGAAAAACACTGATATAGAGGAGGGACTGAATTTAGTACCAAGCATGACAAAACACAATACATAGCAAAACATGGAGAAAGGTACACAGATACACCCAGCAGGGAATGATCCAACTCAACCAAGAACTCTACACAGGCAAAATAACAAGAAAGGGAAAACCATAAGCAGAGGTACAAAGACCAACTTATCTGAGAGGAGTTCTGGTAGACACAGAGAAAAGGACTGGTTTCAGAATGTCCTTAGCAGACAGGAGATACATTGAGCACCGGCAAGGAACAGGAGGAAACTACTCCGTTATATAGGCCCAATCCGAATGGCCTGATTGCCAATCCTCCTCAGCTGTCTGTTTCCCATTCAGCAAATCAACTGCACTACCAGCACTGACCACAAGAGGGAGCCCCAAACTGGAATCTAATTCAAATGTATTCACAACAGGTGTCGCTCCCCAAAGGTGGAGCGGGCCCCTGGTGGATGGTGAGAGTGAAGATAATGGCAGTCGGTGCCTAAGAGCGGGGCGGCAACGCCGGTAAGGACTAGCCGACAGTCTTCTGCGGGTTCAAGGTGCCTTTACTCACAACTTCAGTTGCCAGCCCAGTTTCACCGGCCACTGCCGTGATGGGCTCAGGTCGATCCCGGATCCGTGGGAGGTCAGAAACGGTGCGGTAGGCTTTGGGCCCTTCCTCACTGCACTTTGTAGTGTCGGTCCCTGTAGCTTGAAGCACTTAGAATCCTTTCCGTACATGGTAGAGTACTGTTCCCTATGCCAGTAGCGTGGATCCCCTTGAGTCTGACCGTGATCCAGGCCCGGGAGTCCTAGTTGCCCCTTGGCTCTGGAAACTTGTGTGATCAAAGAGGCAAAGAACCGCTCCATCCGGCAAATTCTGATGATGTAACGTGGAATTGCACCACCCTAGGGTGCTGCACCCTGAAGTGCGCTGGTCCCGGGGGAACTGACTTGGTATCCTCCACAGCGACCATTAAACTCCTATGTCCCACAGGAGCTACCTGGAAAGACGTCCGTTCACTGTCACTCCTGCTGGATAACTCCTGTATATTGCGGTGTGTGACTCCTAACTCCCCCTGGTGGCCACTCCTCCCCACACCCAGGCCCTAAGCTAGTGTATTGGGGCACCAGTTGTGAATGGCATCCTGTAAATGGCACACTGTAGGCGACCCCCTTTGGTACCCAACCCTAGCCCAGTCCCCAGTGGGGAAGGGGCAACCCTTGTGTGTAGGTGGTTGTGTATGATGAAACCGGCACCGACCTCCCCTGGATCCATGATGAGTACTACACCCTAAGTGGAGTACAGTACCCTGTGCCGACCAGAGCCTCAGGGGCACCACATTCCCCTATGGCAAATGGCAGCACTCCCGGGCTGCAACAAAACACAAATAACATCGCACTTTTTATATGCATGCATGCAACAGGTTAACCAGAAAATATTCTTCCCTTTATGGGAGGCAGCAATAATTTCAAAACGTTTCAAACATTTTCAACAATAGTGGTCACAGGTCATCAAAACATTTGTAAGCAGCAAATGTTAGTATAAATCTTTTCACATTATAAAAACTGTGCACGTATAAAGCAGGTAAAACATTTTCACTTAAGCTTGATGGAACGGATAAAAAATATGGCCCAATGTACACTCGTCAGTGTACCGCTCACTAGTATTCAACATCTTCCGTACTGAGCAAAATTAGGCCTTCTGGGGTGGTGGCTCGAGGGCTTCCGGACCCGGGGGTCTCGCGGACGCTCCGAATAAACAAGGGGACGTAGATGTACGGGCTAGGCCATAGTAAGTTCGTGACGCCACCCACGGTGTATGGTGAGGTGGGACACCACTGCTGCTGTTGTAGGGCACCTGGGGGAGATGTGCAGCCAGTTGTTAACCCCTCCGTGGGTAGGGATGGTGGCCCCGGGACCCGGTGTCTCAGTGCAGGGGATAGCGACCGCAGGGATTGTTGGTTTACTCACAGTTAATAAACCACACAAGTCTCTGGTAAACCAAGGTGATGGTGGCCGGTGCCGCGGCCGGTTGCATTCAGATCCCTCACCCAGCTGGTAGTCTCTATCCTTTTCTCTGCACTGTTTTGTGTAAGGTGGACCTCCTAGCGTGAAACTCAGGATTCCGCTCCCAGCTGGATGTGGCCTAAGGAGCCGTGCTCGCAGATGCTGGCCCGTGGGATCTATGGGCCCTGGTGGTGACCTCTTATCCCTATCGGTGGGCTGTTGTCTTCTATGAGGGACTTTGGGTGGGGCAGAACCTCTAGTCCTGGCCTCAATCGGTGAATTAACCAGTCTGCTTGTTTCCGGTTCTGGCTTCAGGGTCCGAGTACCCCTCTTTGTGCTACGGTTTCCGGGTCGGTTCCCCGTGTCGGTACCGGCGGGCTACAACCCTGTCCCGGTCCACCTCGGTTCTGCCGAGCCATCTTCCCGTCTCCTGCTGACGGAGACCACCATCTGCCTCCTAGCCAGTGGCACCAGGGCTCCTACCCTGGTACCGTTCAACTTGAACTTTCCTGCTGGAGCTACACTTAGCTCCAGCCCACACTCCTTTCCACCTTGAACTCCAAACTCCACTCTCAACTAACTACTGTTTTTCCCGCCCCAGGCTGTCTGGACCCCTGGGTGGGCGTGTCCCAACCGCCTGGTCACGCCCACTGGTGTGTCTATCTTTCCCTAAGGGGGGTTGACTAGGGTTTCCGGACGGCTGTGTGTTTCCTAGTGAGGGAAGGTGTTATGCGGGGGCCTATTTGTGACTACCTGGTTTTGCCAGGGCGTCACATTCCCCCTTGGTTTAATACAGACCATCCGCGGGCTTTCTGACCACCACCATTTATTGAACTGGAAAAGATAAAAGGGGTAAAACAATTTACAATTATAATAACATATTTACAATCAAATATATTTGTGGTTTCTTCCCTTATGGGAGGCATGTTACTTTAAAGTTGCACATTTAAAACCGGGACAGGACGGACCGGGTCCTTCTCACCTCACCCACCCAAAACAATCTAGCCCTGATGCCACCTCTAAAACACAGGTTGACACCCCCTGCCCAAGTCCAGGGTAGGTCCGGGTGTTGCCCAAACGGGTCGGGTAAAAAGTTCCTTACCCGGCAGTCCTTTTTCAGGGGCCCCACATCCAGGGGACCCTTGACCCCGAGGGTAGTCACCGGTTTTGCTGGTGACAGGGCCTCGTCCGACTCTACCGCAGGCCCGTCCTCCAATCAGCCTTTTCAGAGACTGCGGCATAGTGAGAAGGTTGGTCGGGGGCTATTTACAAAACCCAAAAGTTTATGAGCTGGCTCGCAAGTTCAAAGCCATTGTCTTTTTTAACTGAAACACTGGAACTGTAACGGGATCAACAGATGGTCCCAACGGGGACTTTGCAGGGGAGGTAGCCGGGAACCGCTACCTAATCCTCATCGGGACTGGAGAGTGGCGGAGAGGTGTGGGTGTGCAGCTGGGCACCCATTCTCACCCTCCTTCTGACATCGAGGGCAAACCACCCCCTCTCTCCGCAGTGCCGGGTGTATGTCACCAACTCTCCAGGTCTCGGTCTGGGTGGCCAACAGGCAGGTGCGGGGCCTTGTCCCTCCGGGACACGAATATTTCGGCCTCCAGGCCCGGCTCGTATATGAAGCCCCACCCCTTTTGGGGGTTAAAGTGCCGGACCTGGCCTTCATACGTCGGGCCACTCACCCAGAAAGTGGCGTTTCTTAGGTTGTCCTTCTCTGTGTAGGTCCGGGACAGGACCTCCGCCTTCCGTTTCTGCAGACGCTGGCCCGTGGGATCTATGGGCCCTGGTGGTTACCTCTTATCCCTATCGGTGGGCTGTTGTCTTCTATGAGGGACTTTGGGTGGGACAGAACCTCTAGTCCTGGCCTCAATCGGTGAATTAACCAGTCTGCTTGTTTCCGGTTCTGGCTTCAGGGTCCGAGTACCCCCCTTTGTGCTACGGATTCCGGGTCGGTTCCCCGTGTCGGTACCGGCGGGCTACAACCCTGTCCCGATCCACCTCAGTACTGCCGAGTCGTCTTCCCATCTCCTGCTGACGGAGATCACCGTCTGCCTCCTAGCCAGTGGCACCAGGACTCCTACTCTGGTACCGTTCAACTTGAACTTTCCTCCTGGAGCTACACTTAGCTCCAGCCCACACTCCTTTCCACCTTAAACTCCAAACTCCACTCTCAACTAACTACTGTTTTTCCTGCCCCAGGCTGTCTGGACCCCTGGGTGGCGTGTTCCAACCGCCTGGTCACGCCCACTGGTGTGTCTATCTTTCCCTAAGGGGGGGTGACTAGGGTTTCCGATCGGCTGTGTGTTTCCTAGTGAGGGAAGGTGTTATGCGGGGGCCTATTTGTTTTGGTTTTGCCAGGGCGTCACATTGGCAACTGGAAAATCTCCAGGCTGAGCAAGAGGAGTGTGAGACCCCACACAAGGCTCTGGAAGACCGCAACCTGGCCGCGAAGCAGCGGCTCCGCAGGTCCCAACCATCGGAGCGGGGGCCACAGTGGTACGGGTTAGTAGTTAGATTTGACTTGGAGAGGGGGTGGGGGTTCATTGGCGAACCCGAGATGGCAAAGAACATATTCGTCTCCAAGCGGGATGCTGAATCCCACTTCCACCAAGGACACCCGGATAGGGACTTATACCCAGGCGACGCAGTCTCCTACACCCGGCAAAAAGGGGAACGGGGATGGTTTGCCTTGGATGTCCAAATGGAGCGGTTAAAGGGAACCTGTCATCAGAAATTTAGCTATAAACCTAAAAGTTTCCCCCTCTGCAGCTCCTGGGCTGCATTCTAGGAAGCTTCCTATAGTTTTTGTGGCCCCTTTTATTCCAAAATAAATACTTTATAAACTTGTACCTTTTCGTATACAAATTTCTTAAATCTTCCATGGGGGCGGGCTGCCTGATGTACGTTGCTGTCCTCCTGCCGATTTACGCCGCCCCCGAACGCTGAATTTCAAACCTCAGGACGCCGCCCCTGGGCGCCCGTGGTCCCGCGCATGCGCTGTGCTACTGTAGTGGTGTCGTGCACTGCGTGCACGTGTGACCGCTGGTGACGCTTTGCGCGGGCACCGACTGCTCCGTCCGCTCCTCCCATCTATTTCCTGCTGCTGAGCAGGATGGGAAGGAGGTGACGTCCGGTCATCTGGCCAGCGAGCGATTGCGCAGAACGCTGGAGGAATAGGCGAAAGTGCGGTCACGAGGTTATGGGCGGCACTTGCTGATGACACTCACAGCGCCGCCCATAACCTCGTGCCCGCGCAAAGCGTCACTAGCGGTCACACGTGCACGGCACCGCTACAGTAGCACAGCGCACGCGCGGGACCACGGGCGCCCAGGGGCGGCGTCCTGAGGTTTGAAATTCAGTGTTCGGGGGCGGCATAAATCGGCAGGAGGACAGCAACTGTCACGCTCCCCGTGTCCCAGCACCACTCCTTACCCACTGATCCAGTCCACGTGTCCACCGGTCATGGCTGCCGCTCCCGCTCTTGCTCCCCAGACTCCTGTTCCTGGTCTCAGGAGTCTGATTCTGACTAATGTTCTGTATAGGACCGGGCCGCGCCCACTCACCTGGTCTTATAGCCCCAGCACTGCTGCAACAGGAAATGACCTGAGCCTGTGCTGAGTATATAAGACTGGCCTCTCCATGTGGGCGGGGCCTGATCATCATTTGTGTTTCTATGCCTTGTCTTGTGAGCTAAGTGCTCAGGTCTTTGTTCCTGTTTCCTGTATTACTGCCTTAAAGTACGCTGTGACCTTAGTGACCTGGTCCTGTCTTTGCTTCCTGATACCTGCACCCATTACTGCCACGTTAGTGCTCCAGCTACCGTGTACCCTGCCCTCCAGGTGGGGTGCTCGGTCCAGTGGATCCACCTCCTGGGCCTACCAGTCCTCCCCGGCCCTCACAGTATGATCAGGCCATGGATCCCGCTGAAGCACAGGCCATGGATCCCGCTGAAGCACAGAAATCAGAGTTGGCTGAGCTGCGCCAGGAGCTGGCACAACAACGTGAAACCCTGAACCAGATGCTGAAATTCTTGGTGTCCATGGACCACCGGTTGTATATGCTGCAGACCGCCGCCTCGTCCACGCAGCAACCAGTCTCCAGGTCTGAACCAGGTTCCTCCACAGCCTCGCAACTTTGCCTTGCTGCTCCGCCTCGCTACGCAGGGGATCCCAAGTCCTGCCGTGGTTTCCTGAACCAGTGCTCCCTGCACTTCCAGTTGCTCCCGCACTTGTTTGCCTCAGACCAGGCCAAGGTGGCGTTCCTGATGTCACACCTGGAAGGCGAAACCCTGGCCTGGATTAATTCCCTGTCGGAAAATGGGGACCCGATGATCACCGACATCCAGGAGTTCCTGCAAGCCTTCAGGGGCACCTTCGACGAACCCGGACGAACTACCGCAGTGACCTCTACGCTCCTCCGGCTACGCCAAGGGACCCAAACAGTCGGCCAGTATGCCATACAGTTCCGCACGCTCGCTTCGGAGCTGGGCTGGAACAATGAGGCCTTAACGGCGGCCTTTTGGGAGGGTCTCTCTGGACGCATCAAAGACGAACTCGCCGGCCGTGACGTTCCACGCACCTTGGACGCTTTGATTTCCCTGGCCACCCGGATTGACCTCCGTTTTCAGGAGCGTACCAAAGAGATAGTCCGGGAAAAGCGACCACCTTGCCACGTCTTGCCCCCACAGAAACCTACCGCACCCTCGTCCCTGCCTTTCCGCGAATCGTCATCAGAACCCATGCAAGTGGACCGTCTGACCCAAGCCAAGCAACGCCGTGCAGAACGGCTCGCCCGGGGCCTGTGCTTCTATTGCGGAGACGGTTCACATATGCTCCGTTCTTGCCCGGAGAAACCAGGTAGACCCCAGGTCCAAGGGATGGTGGGAACCGCCACCCTTGCCACCGAAATCCCTTTGGTTCCAGTTAAACAGACTGTCCGGGTGACGACAGAGGGGACCCGGTTTTCAGCTGAGGCCCACATCGATTCTGGGGCAGCAGGCAACTTTATTCACCAGGCCACGGTAGACAAATACCAGGTCCCTGTCACCCCGCTGAAGAAGCCTCTCTGGTTCGCCTCTGTAGACGGCAAACCGCTCTACGAACCTGTCCGGTATACCACCGAGCCCGTAAACCTCCAGGTTGGCACTTTGCATACAGAGACCATCGCCTTCTATGTGATCCCGAGCATGGCTCCTGAGCTCCTGTTGGGCCTGCCCTGGCTGAAACTCCATGACACTGTTATTAGTTGGCGCTCTGGCGCGATTACCCGCTGGAGTCCCTTGTGCCACGAAACCTGCTTGCAGCCTGTTCCTCAGCCCCTGGCACTTGAGTCAAGCTGCAGGATCCTGAAGAAGAGACTACGCTATCCAGTGACGTTCCACCGCCCCAGGCATCCGAGACCTTGATTCCACCATCTTCTGGAGATATGACTTTGACTCCACCGGCTGCCCTGGATGAGACATTGTCTGATACCTGGTCCGAGACGCCCGATCCGGTCGTCCAGGATTCCAGTCCTGCTTCTGACTGTCCTTCCCTTTCCGTTGCCTCCCTTGCCGCTGACATGGGTTCCCCGATACGGGACATAGTGGCCATGAAAACGGTCCGTCCGGGGTAAGCAGTCCTTCCTGGTTGATTGGGTGGATTGCGGTCCTGAGGCCCGGTCCTGGTTGTCCCGGAAGTACGTTGCTGCCTCTCTTCGGTGTGCCTTCCTGTCTTGGCGGAGGAGAGGGGGGCTTCAAGGGGGGGGTACTGTTACGCTCCCCGTGTCCCAGCACCACTCCTTACCCACTGATCCAGTCCACGTGTCCACCGGTCATGGCTGCCGCTCCCGCTCTTGCTCCCCAGACTCCTGTTCCTGGTCTCAGGAGTCTGATTCTGACTAATGTTCTGTATAGGACTGGGCCGCGCCCACTCACCTGGTCTTATAGCCCAAGCACTGCTGCAACAGGAAATGACCTGAGGCTGTGCTGAGTATATAAGACTGGCCTCTCCATGTGGGCGGGGCCTGATCATCGCTTGTGTTCGCTTCTGTTTCTATGCCTTGTCTTGTGAGCTAGGTGCTCAGGTCTTTGTTCCTGTTTCCTGTATTACTGCCTTAAAGTACGCTGTGACCTTAGTGACCTGGTCCTGTCTTTGCTTCCTGATACCTGCACCCATTACTGCCACGTTAGTGCTCCAGCTACCGTGTACCCTGCCCTCCAGGTGGGGTGCTCGGTCCAGTGGATCCACCTCCTGGGCCTACCAGTCCTCCCCCGCCCTCACAGCAACGTACATCAGGCAGCCCGCCCCCATGGAAGATTTAAGAAATTTGCATACGAAAAGGTACAAGTTTATAAAGTATTTTATTTTGGAATAAAAGGGGCCACAAAAACTATAGTAAGTGTCGCGGGCGGGGAGGAGGGTGTCAGCACACCGTGCTCACCCCTTCTGCTCGGGTCCGGCAGCTGCTCAGTGGTGGCTCGAGCGGTGGGCCGGATCCCGGGGTTTCTCAAGCGACACTCCTCGCCCGTGAGTGAAAGGGGGGTTTTGGGATGTTGGGATAATGTCCGTGACGCCACCCACGGTTGTGGTGATGTGTAGCACCACCGCTGCTCAACGCGGGGATCCCGGGGATGGTGATGGGGAGCAGCCAGGTGTTGTGTTGCCCCTCCGTGGGTAGGGGTTGGTGATCCCGGGGGCCGGTGATGGCTTGGGAGGTGCAGGACTTGGTGGGCGCAGGGACGCGGGGACAGCGCTGTGCCTTGCGGCACTGTGGTACTCACTCAGCCTGAGACGTGGACACAGTTTGTACGGTAAACCAAACGGCTGGTAGGACGGTCCCACAGACGGCTGCTTTGCTTTCCCGGTAGGTGACGGTGATGTCCCTCTTCCTTGCACCTGTATGTACGGATGGTTGCGATGGGTCCCCACCGGTAACCCGCTCCCCGGCTTCAAGCTGGGCCGGAGGAGCACTACACTTTGCCCCCAGGCGCTGGCCCTCAGAGACTGGTGCCCTGGCGGTGGCGGTGCCTCTGTTGTACGGGTTGGGCTGTTGCCTTCAATCGGGACTTGGTTGTTGGGGGAATCTACGTCCCCTTCACTGACGGATTCGGCAAATTTGGCGACTCCTAGCCTTGCCGGGGTCCGAGAGGCCCCTGCCCTGGTGCTGACTGTCTTTCGGAACACTGCTCCAGACCACCGGGCACACAGCCAACGGGGTCCTTCCAGGAACTTCCAAACGGTCCCCCTCCAGACAGTCACCGCCGTCGCTGACCTTGCTGTTCTGGCCCTACACAAAGCTGGGCTCTCAGGCTTGCACACTCTCTGCTCTGTCACCACTTCTTGCTTTCCTCCTTTTCCACTTTTCTTTCCTTCACTTTCACTTCTCTGCTGTTTACTCTAGCCCTACCCGGGCTACTCTGCTGTTGACACAGGCTCACCCTGGGCTCATCTGCCTGACACTTCCTGCCTCCAGAGCTGTGAGCTCCTTGGTGGGCGGAGCCAACCGCCTGACCCACCCCCTGGTGTGCATCATCAGACTCCTGGAGGAAGGCAACAAGGATTTTTGGTTCAGCTTAGGTGTGCCTACCTGGGATGTGGGGTGTGGTGGTGTTGTGACCTGTGTCCCCTGGCTTGCCCAGGGCGACACATTCCCCCTTAGCAAAACGCAGACCGTCCGCGGGCTGCCGTCCTACACCGGTTTTATTTTTCTGTAAAAGGGATAACAGGGTTAAACAACATGCATAACATTTTTAATAAATCTTCCCAAGACGGGAGGCACATTTACTTTTAACGTTTCAACGGTATACGGTTACGGTTTCCGCTCTCTCCCACCCAAGTAACCTGGCCCTGATGCTGCCCCTAAAGCCCAGGCAGCACCCCTTGACCCACAGTCCAGCACACGGTACCCGAGCGGGATCTGTCCTTCCCTCCAGAGGGTAGCCACCGGTTCCTTTGGTGGCGGGGCCCTGGCCTGCTCTGCTCAGGGCCCTCCCTCCAACCTGCCTCTCCGGAGGCGGCCTGCGGAAACGGTAACGGTACCCAACATATTTACAAGCCACTAACGTTTGTGGTTGCCCTGCAAAGTTCACGGGCTTGTCCATGGATAGTCCTCCATGCATAACTTTTTAAACGGTCCCCACGGGGACAACGGTGCCGGCTCCAGCCGGTTGCAAATCACAGCAGACAATCAGGTGAAAACTCGGATAATCATCTTTCTTATTATTGCAGAACTTTCAAAACTTTTCAAACAAACACACTGTGGTGGTCCCAACGGGGACTGTGCAACGGTGCTCCGCTGCCTTTTGCGGCTTAACAGTCCATTCTCACTCGTGGGGCTCTAGTGCCACCTTCACATGGTGCACCGCTCTGGACCCCAATGGTAGCTCGCTGCAGGCGATCTTCTTCCATATTCATGCGGGCATGCACATCCGCTCTACACCCCTCTCGGGCATCGATCTCCCTGCGCAGCTGCTGTTGCCGCCGCTCCCAGCCGGGAGTACTTTCCGTTTGCTCCGGTTCAGCGTGTGCGGGGGACGGACCCAGCCTTGCCGGGGTCCGAGAGGCCCCTGCCCTGGTGCTGACTGTCTTTCGGAACACTGCTCCAGACCACCGGGCACACAGCCAACGGGGTCCTTCCAGGAACTTCCAAACGGTCCCCCTCCAGACAGTCACCGCCGTCGCTGACCTTGCTGTTCTGGCCCTACACAAAGCTGGGCTCTCAGGCTTGCACACTCTCTGCTCTGTCACCACTTCTTGCTTTCCTCCTTTTCCACTTTTCTTTCCTTCACCTTCACTTCACTTCTCTGCTGTTTACTCTAGCCCTACCCGGGCTACTCTGCTGTTGACACAGGCTCACCCTGGGCTCATCTGCCTGACACTTCCTGCCTCCAGAGCTGTGAGCTCCTTGGTGGGCGAGCCAACCGCCTGGCCCACCCCCTGGTGTGCATCATCAGACTCCTGGAGGAAGGCAACAAGGATTTTTGGTTCAGCTTAGGTGTGCCTACCTGGGATGTGGGGTGTGGTGGTGTTGTGACCTGTGTCCCCTGGCTTGCCCAGGGCGACACAGAAGCTTTATAGAATGCAGCCCAGGAGCTGCAGAGGGGGAAACTTTTAGGTTTATAGCTAAATTTCTGATGACAGGTTCACTTTAAGGGAACCGTCTAAAGTCCAGACCCGTGACCAGGGAACCCAGACGACCATGCTCTAGACTGCCACCTGGAAGTATATGTACCTGTATATAGTTGGATAAATGTTATGTTGAAAAGGACATCTGGGCCACTGGACTAGGTGTGGCAAGAACTACCTTGTATAAAGTTAGCACCCATTGTGCTCGATACCTTAAATTAACATGACCTAAAAACCTGTCGTGCATGCTGAACAAAAGAAACATGGTCAGGATGGAACACTCTGAACACGCCCGGAGCCTACTTTGGGGGTTCAGGGCAGGTCCCCCATATTGTTGTTGTTGTTAAATTTGATGTGTCGCGGGCGGGGAGGAGGGTGTCAGTACACTACGCTCACCCCTTCTGCTCGGGTCCGGCGGTGGCTGCTCAGTGGTGGCTCGAGCTGTGGGCCGGATCCCGGGGGTTTCTCGAGCGGCACTCCTCGCCCGTGAGTGAAAGGGGGTTGTTGGGTGTGGGGATTGTTTATTGTCCGTGACGCCACCCACGGTTGTGGTGATTTCACCACCGCTGCTCAATATGGGGATCCCGGGGATGGTGATGCGGAGCAGCCAGGTGTTGTGTTGCCCCTCCGTGGGTAGGGGTTGGTGTTCCCGGGGCCCGGTGATGAGATAGGAGATGCAGGGCCTGGTGGGCGCAGGGACGCGGGGGCAGCGCTGTGCCTTGCGGCACTGTGGTACTCACTCAGCCTGAGACGTTGACAGTTTTACGGTAAACCACACGGCTGGAAAGACGGTTCCCACGGACGGCTGCACTTGCTCTCCCAGTAGGTGACGGTGATGTCCCTTTTCCTTGCACCTTTGTTTCTATGTTGGTCGCGATGGGTCCCCACCGGTAACCCGCTCCCTGGCTTCAAGCTGGACCGGGGGAGCTCTACTCTTTGCCCGCAGGCGCTGGCCCTGAGAAACTGGTGCCCTGGCGGTGGCGGTGCTTCTCCTAAAATGGTTGGACTGTTGCCTTCTATCGGGACTTGGTTGTTGGGGGATCTACGTCCCCTTCACTGACGGATTTGGCAAATTATGGCGACTCCTAGCCTTGCCGGGGTCCGAGAGGCCCCTGCCCTGGTGCTGACTGTCCTTTGGTACACTGCTCCAGACCGCCGGGCCACTACCCGTCCGCGGTCCTTCCAGGAACTTCCAAACGGTCCCCCTCCAGACAGTCACTGCCGTTGCTGACCTTGCTGACTCTGTCCTGCACACAGCTGGACTACTTCAGGCTTTCTTTCTGTCACCTTTCTTCAACTTCTCCTTTACCACTTCACTTTCACTTAGCTGTTTACTCCTTTCTGTCCCTAGCTGGACTCCTCACACAAGCCCTGCCTGGGCTCAACTGCCTGGTTTCTCCCGCCTCCAGAGCTGTGTCCTCCTCGGTGGGCGGAGCCAACCACCTGGCCCACCCCCTGGTGTGAACATCAGCCCCTGGAGGAAGGCAACAAGGATTTTTGGTTAGCTTTGGTGTTCCTAACTGGGATGTAGGGTGTGGTGGTGTGATGACCTGTGACCCCTGGCTTGCCCAGGGCGTCACATTCCCCCTTAGCAAAATGCAGACCGTCTGCGGGCTGCCCGTCCAACACCGGTTTTATTTTTCTGGAAAATATAACATGGTAACGGTAACATATATACATTTTTAATGAATCTTCCCTTAACGGGAGGCACTTTTACTTAAACGTTTCAAACTGTTTACGGTTACGGTTTCCGCTCTCTCCCACCCAAGCAACCTGGCCCTGATGCTGCCCCTAAAGCCCAGGCAGCACCCCTTGACCCACAGTCCAGCACACGGTACCCGAGCGGGATCTATCCTTCCCCTCCAGAGGGTAGCCACCGGTTCCTTTGGTGGCTGGGCCCCAGCCTGCTCTGCTGAGGGCCCTCCCTCCAACCTGCCTCTCGGGAGGCGGCATTGCAGAAACGGTAACGGCAAACAACACATTTACAAGCCACTTAACGTTTGTGGTTGCCCTGCAAGTTCACGGGCTTGTCCATGGATAGTTCCCATGCAAAACTTTTTAAACGGTCCCCACAGGGACAACGGTGCCGGCTCCAGCCGGTTCAATCACAAAGATAATCTGGTGAAGTACTCGGTAATCATTTTTCTTATCATTCTCCGTAACTTTCAAACAAACAACACTGCACAACTTCCTGGTGGTCCCCCCCCCCTTCTTTAAAGGACAGTCTCCCTGTACCTAAGTGGGGGTCTACCTAGGTTGGGACGGGTGGACCTTCGGGGCCCGGTGTCAGTGGGGCTATGCAGTGGGGCAGAGGGAACAACCGGTTCCTCCTCCCTTCTATCGTGTGGGGCAGGCGGAGGCATAGGGGAGCTGGCTACAGGTTCATCCCTGGGCACTGGCAATGGTTCCGGCTCACGGTCGACCGCTTCCACCACTTCTTCATCCACGGGTTGTGGGAACAGTATCACTGGAAGAATCACCGCGCCGTTCTGTGTAGGCCAGTCTGCTGGGAAGTCACCCATCACAGTGTGGATCACCTCTTTTGCCTTCTCCGCTGGTGGAGGAACTGGTACGTCCGCCGTTGTCCTCAATGCTGGTGGGCACCTTTTCAGATGGTCCCGGGAGACGGTGGCCAAAGTGCCCCCTTGGTCACGACTGATCTGGTAGGCCTTCCCATCTTCCCACCCTGTGGGTTGTATGACGTATGGGATCGGTTCCCATTGATCATCCAGCTTGTGGGCCTTCCTCTTCCGTTTTAACACCACATCTCCCGGCTGGAAAGGGCTCGCAGACGCTTTCTGGTTGAATCGCTGCTCCTGCTGTTCTCGACTTCGACTTAGATTCTTCTCCACATACTCCTGAATCTGCCGGTATTGTGCTCTCCGCCGAGTTTCCCACTCAGCTGTCGAAGGGAGTGCTTCTGGGGGCTCCAACCCTATCTCTAGGTCCACCGGCAGGCGGCCGGGATGAGCCCTAATCAGGTATGCTGGGGTGCACTTTGTTGAGCTGGACGGGATATTGTTGTACATATCGACCAAGTCAGGTAGCTTCTCCGGCCACAGGTTCCGCTCTTCCAGCGGTAACGTCTTGAGGAGTCCCAGGACCAAGTGGTTCATCTTCTCACACATGCCGTTGGTCTGGGCATGGTAAGGGGTGGTCCGGATCTTCTTACAGCCGTACAACTGGCAGAACTCGTGGAACACCTCCGCTTCAAAAGCCGGGCCTTGGTCAGTAAGCACCTTTTCCGGATATCCATGTGGGCGGCAGAAATAGGCTTGGAACGCTCGAGCAGCAGTTCGTCCAGTTAGGTCCTTGACGGGGACAACCACCATGAATCTTGAATAATGGTCTACGATGGTCAACGCGTAGGCATACCCGCTTCTGATGGGGGTGAGCTTGACATGGTCTAGGGCGACCAACTCCAGCGGTTGATGTGTGATGATTGGGTGCAAGGGCGCCCTCTGGCTGGCCTCGTCCTTCCTTCTCAGCGTGCAAGGACCACACTCTCGGCACCAGGCTTCTACCGACTCTCGCATCCCACTCCAGTAGAACCGCTCTCTCAACAGCATCTCCAGCTTCTTCCACCCGAAGTGTCCGGCACCATCATGGTATGCCCGCAGAACAGTAGCCACATCAGCTTGGGGGATAACCAACTGGCAAATTTTCTCATGGGTCTTCGGGTTGATCAGCTCACGGTACAGCTTCCCTTGATGTAGATAAAGCCGTTTCCGTTCCTTCCACAAGCGCTGGGCTTCAGCTGGAGCAGCAGGGTCTATCCCTACAGCACCTTGTTCCACCAGGGTCTTGACGAGGCGGACAGCCGGCGCCTGGTTTTGAGCTTCTTGCCATTCCTGACCGGGCCGGGGGTCCAGATCCACCCGTTGTTGGTGTATTTGTACTTTCTCAGTTGGTGGCTGGTGAAATGCAGGCAGCTCAATCTCCTCGAGGTCATCATTCTCGCCCCCTTCCTCTGACAAATGGGGCATTCGGGAGAGTGCGTCAGCGTTAATGTTGACACGACCAGCTCGGTACTTGATGGTGAAGTCGTAGTTGGCTAGCCGGGCCACTCACCGCTGCTCCAATGCGCCCAGCTTAGCTGTGTCCAGGTGGGTCAATGGATTGTTGTCCGTAAAAGCGGTGAATTTTGCGGCAGCCAAGTAGTGGCGGAACCGCTCGGTGATAGCCCACACCAATGCCAGGAGCTCGAGCTTGAAGGAGCTGTAGTTCTCGGGGTTCCTTTCAGTTGGCCTAAGCTTCCGGCTAGCATAAGCTATCACTTTCTCCTTCCCATCCTGGACCTGGGACAGGACTGCTCCCAGTCCCACATTGCTGGCGTCAGTATAAAGGATGAATGGGCAGCCATAATCAGGATATGCTAAGACTTCTTCCCCAGTCAAGGCCGCCTTCAGCTGGCAGAAGGATTCTTCATGCTTTTCCTCCCACACCAGTGGGGTCCCTAGGGGTCTACCACCTTTGGTCTGTCCCACGAGGAGATCTTGCATGGGAGCAGCCATCTTCGTGTACCCTTTGATAAAGCGCCGGTAGTACCCCACCAGACCCAGAAACTGCCTTACTTCCCTCACTGTGGTTGGTCTCGGCCAGCCTTGGATGGCAGTGATCTTCTCAGGGTCGGGGGCGACACCCTCTGCACTTACCACGTGCCCCAGGTATTGCACCCTGGGTTTCAGCAGGTGACACTTAGAAGGCTTCAATTTCATCCCATATTTGGCAAGGGACGTGAACACCTCGGCCAGGTGCTCCAGATGGGCTTCATACGTCTGGGAGTAAACAATCACATCATCCAAATACAATAGGACGGTCTCGAAGTTTAGGTGTCCCAGACAGCACTCCATCAGCCGTTGGAAGGTTCCTGGCGCGTTGCACAGCCCGAACGGCATACTATTGAATTCACAGAGCCCCATCGGAGTGGTGAAGGCGGTTTTCTCCCGGTCTTCCGGTGCTACTGCCACTTGCCAATATCCGCTGGTGAGGTCAAGGGTAGAGAAGTAATTGGCAGTTCTCAGTGCGGCCAAAGACTCTTCAATACGAGGCAGTGGGTAGGCATCTTTATGATCTGATTAATCTTCCGGTAGTCCACACACATCCGCATGGTACCATCCTTCTTTTTAACCAGTACCGACGGAGCGGCCCAGGGACTACAGCTGTCCCGAATAACCCCTGCCTCCTTCATATTCCTCAACATGTCCTTGGCACACTGGTAATGCGCAGGGGGAATAGGCCTGTACCTCTCTTTGATAGGGGGGGTGTTCGCCGGTGGGGATGTGGTGTTGGACCCCTTTGATCCGCCCAAAATCTAGTGGATGTTTACTGAAAACCTGTTCATACTCCTGCAGCACCCTGTACACCCCTGCTTTGTGATGTGTAGGAGTATCGTCAGTACCCACGTGTAGCTGTTGGTGCCACTCCTTTACCACCCCTTGAGGCGGGGAAGTGCTGGTGTTAGGTGGGGAGACTGAGGGACTGGCTTCGTGGATGGTGTGGGGATCCAGAGTGAGCAGCTTGGCAATAGTGGCATACCGGGGAAGCCTGACTTCTTCCTCCCCACAGTTCAACACTCTCACAGGCACTCTCCCCTTCTTTACATCCACCACCCCTCTGGCGGCCATTACAGTGGGCCAGTGCTCGGAGGGCATGGGCTCCATCATAGCAGGGTAGTCACGCCCCTGAGGCCCTACTGCTGCCCTACACCAAATCATCATCTCACTCCTAGGGGGCACAGTCAATGGAGCAACATCCATCACTCTCACTCCACCAATCTCCCCTCCTGTTGAGCTTACATGCTGGCGGTACATCAGGGCTCGGATCTCACGCTGCACAGCCCTCTGCCGGCTCCCTGCCGCGGTGGCGGCTTCTGAAATTTTCCTGCCGGATATCTCCGGCGGTAACAAGGCGCACCTCTACCAAACGGCAGAGCGGTAGGATCCTGTTCGTGACGCCAAGTTGTTGCGGGCGGGGAGGAGGGTGTCAGCACACTACGCTCACCCCTTCTGCTCGGGTCCGGCGGTGGCTGCTCAGTGGTGGCTCGAGCTGTGGGCCGGATCCCGGGGGTTTCTCGAGCGGCACTCCTCGCCCGTGAGTGAAAGGGGGTTGTTGGGTGTGGGGATTGTTTATTGTCCGTGACGCCACCCACGGTTGTGGTGATTTCACCACCGCTGCTCAATATGGGGATCCCGGGGATGGTGATGCGGAGCAGCCAGGTGTTGTGTTGCCCCTCCGTGGGTAGGGGTTGGTGTTCCCGGGGCCCGGTGATGAGATAGGAGATGCAGGGCCTGGTGGGCGCAGTGACGCGGGGGCAGCGCTGTGCCTTGCGGCACTGTGGTACTCACTCAGCCTGAGACGTTGACACAGTTTTACGGTAAACCACACGGCTGGAAAGACGGTTCCCACGGACGGCTGCACTTGCTCTCCCAGTAGGTGACGGTGATGTCCCTTTTCCTTGCACCTTTGTTTCTATGTTGGTCGCGATGGGTCCCCACTGGTAACCCGCTCCCCGGCTTCAAGCTGGACCGGGGGAGCTCTACTCTTTGCCCGCAGGCCCTGAGAAACTGGTGCCCTGGCGGTGGCGGTGCTTCTCCTAAAATGGTTGGACTGTTGCCTTCTATCGGGACTTGGTTGTTGGGGGATCTACGTCCCCTTCACTGACGGATTTGGCAAATTATGGCGACTCCTAGCCTTGCCGGGGTCCGAGAGGCCCCTGCCCTGGTGCTGACTGTCCTTTGGTACACTGCTCCAGACCGCCGGGCCACTACCCGTCCGCGGTCCTTCCAGGAACTTCCAAACGGTCCCCCTCCAGACAGTCACTGCCGTTGCTGACCTTGCTGACTCTGTCCTGCACACAGCTGGACTACTTCAGGCTTTCTTTCTGTCACCTTTCTTCAACTTCTCCTTTACCACTTCACTTTCACTTAGCTGTTTACTCCTTTCTGTCCCTAGCTGGACTCCTCACACAAGCCCTGCCTGGGCTCAACTGCCTGGTTTCTCCCGCCTCCAGAGCTGTGTCCTCCTCGGTGGGCGGAGCCAACCGCCTGGCCCACCCCCTGGTGTGAACATCAGCCTCTGGAGGAAGGCAACAAGGATTTTTGGTTAGCTTTGGTGTTCCTAACTGGGATGTAGTGTGTGGTGGTGTGATGACCTGTGACCCCTGGCTTGCCCAGGGCGTCACAGATGCACTTGGTCGGAGTGCTGCAAAGTGAAAAAGTGAAAGTTTTATGTAAAAGGGAATGTTTATTGTCAAAAGTGAACGACTTATGCTAAAAGGAAATGTTTTATGCATTTTATGGTGTCAAAGGTTTTATATGTCATAATGTGAAGTATGTGAAAGTTTGTAACGTTTAAGAAACCATGCTTCCCATAAAGGGAAGAAATGTTACAGTTTTTCAGCATAACTAAAATTTTGCAGTTTTCCACTGTATTGCTTTGTTTCCAACCCGGGACATGCTGGGATTCGCTGTGGGGGTGTGTGGCACCCCTGTGGCTTCAGGTGCCCCAGGGTACTGCACCTCATCCGGGGTTAAGTATTTATCTCGGATACGGAGGAGGTCATCACCGGTAAAACCACCACAACACACAGTTAGTTGCCTTCTCACCTGGGCTAGGGTAGAGACATAGGGGGTGGATATCACTAATGTAGTGGACCCTCTGCTCACTAGTTCAGGAACCAGATGGGGAGGAGCTTGACATGGGGAGTAAAGTGGGCTTTACACGCTATGATATATCTAACGAGATGTCGGCGGGGTCACGTCGTAAGTGATGCACATCCAGCCTCGTTAGTGATATCGTAGCGTGTGACAGCTATGAACGAGCAGAAATACTCACCTTGTTCATCACTGACACGTCGCTCATTTTCTAAAAATCGCACGTCCTGTTGTTCATCGTACCCGGAGCAGCACACATCGCTCCGTGTGACACCCCGGGAACGATGAACTGCAGCTTACCTGCGGCCGCTGGCAATGCTGAAGGAAGGAGGTGGGCAGGATGTTTACGTCCCGCTTATCTCCGCCCCTCCGCTTCTATTGGCCGGCCGCTGTGTGACGTCGCTGTGACGCCGAAC
Organism: Anomaloglossus baeobatrachus; assembly: GCF_048569485.1. Classification (NCBI taxonomy): domain Eukaryota; kingdom Metazoa; phylum Chordata; class Amphibia; order Anura; family Aromobatidae; genus Anomaloglossus; species Anomaloglossus baeobatrachus. The sequence goes on along the minus strand of NC_134354.1, from coordinate 20,565,396 downwards.
GTCCCTCCCCCTTCAGGAAGTGGATGTTCGCCGCCCACAGTGAGGTCGTTTGGAAGGTAAGTACGTGTGACGGGGGGTTACAGCATTGTGCGACACGGGCAACAAATTGCCCGTGCCGCACAAACGATGGGGGCGGGTGCGATCGCACGATTAATTGTAACATGTAAAGCAGGCTTAAGGCGACACACACACAGCTATTCAGTCAGTCATCAGACATTGACTGACGGGACAAGTGAGACGTGGAGGACACAGTTGCTGAAGAGAGAGCTGCGATATAGCTCCCTCAGGACCGGGCGCAGAGAGAACAGGGTGCAGAGCCCTAGGCTGGTGGGCACTGCACGTCCTGCCAGCAGAATCCACTGAGCAGAAGATTTCAGTGGTCTTCTGGCCCACACAAAGTGCCTGGGGCAAAGCACAATATAGAGCCAGGAGTTGTGACACAATAGCGGCACCAGTAACAGACTCGTGCTGCCTGCATATGGGACAGGAACGGAACCAAATCCAAAGACTCGGGTCCCAGCGTAGCTTCAAGCCGCCGGAACTCAAACCGCAACGCGCAGGGAGTAAGAACTCACAGAGAAACCCACCGGTTCTGACCTCTGAACTATCTGGGATCGGCTGGAGCCCATGACAGTGGAGAACGGCAGTCCCAAGGCAGTAACATATCAGTGAGTAAAGAACTGTGATTGCCACCCCTGTGTTGCTCCCTTTCTTCACCACCTGCAACCCTGAGCTCCTTTAATATAATAGACTACTACTCCCAACATCCTCCCTGGGGCCTGAGCTCTGCCTGTGGAGAGCTATACCATCTGAGCTGCGTTATCATCTGCCCCAGAGAAGACCTCCTGCAGCGGCGGCTAAGACCTGGCCACACACCACAGGTGGCGTCACAAATAACTACAACCTCCATCCTCATCATTCCCCCATTTATTGACACTGCTGGGGTTACGGAACCGGGCCTGGCCGCTGTGACAATTCGAATCGACACCGGCCCGGTGATGAGTAACCCTTGGGACCCCGTGGGCGCGTCATATGTTTTCATATTCTTTCACAATGTTGGTCGTCTCTTGGCAGTGCCAACCTCTTTTGTGCTGCTATTTGTCCTTTGCTGATATTGATATAGTTCTTGATAAAAAGTAATTTTATTTTTCCTTTGTAATACAGGTCAAGAAGCCCCAGTCCTAAATCAAACAGTCACTAAACAGGTGTCCGGGTCAGCGTGCCTCACTGCTCCTTGCACCAGGATTACACTCAGCTCAGAGACCGGACAGATGATGAAACTGGGGAGGGCACATGGTGGGCCGCAGCTTCTGTACGGGGGGGGGGGGGGGGGAGCAGGTTCCTGACCGGCTGCAGATTTCTCATTGTATGAAAACACGAGGACAAAGAGTTTTTAAAGTGCAAAAATGGTACCAAAAGTTTTATTGAATACAGCAGGTGAACATCCATTAAAAATACATAAAATATCAAGGCCAAGGCTAATGTCCATAATACATCAGGGTTAATAGCAGGTAGTTGTTTTTATAATACTGCACAGGGACAGGTGTAAACATTGTATGCAACTTTTCTTGGACAGTGCCAAAAATAGATTTAACCCCTCAAGATCACAACCACATTACAACATATACAGTATTAGTAACAACATATCTACCAGGGTTAGTGGAGTGATAGGACAAAGCCCGGTCATAGCAGCAAAGACCTCATGGAGCAGACGTACGTTTCGAAATTCTTTGGTGTTAAATCTTCATCAGGGCAGAGGTTTTCTGACCGTCTCTCCCAGTACACCGGATTTAAATACTAGCGCCAGCGATCTGACAGATCCGAAAGTTCCGAAACGACGGACACGCCGACTTCCAGGCAAGTCCCGCGAGACCACCGCCGTCACGTCATAATCGCGCATGCGCGGGAGCAGGGACGCGTCACCATGGCTCTCGCGCAGGCGCGAGATGCCCAGACGGCAGTGATCAAGCAAGGACGAGCATAGAAGCCAGCGCGCGCGCACAGGAACCGCCGGAACCCACTGAACCTCTCACTAAATGTAAAAGAACTGCATTACAGGTGACCAATGAGCAGAATTTAAGAAAGCGACAGCACATACAGGGATCGGAACACTATTTTCATGTTATATGGGGAATCCATTTCATCTTTATCCGTCCATGTAGTCATCTTATCACAATTCCAACATTGATGGGTATTATCAAATTAACCTATAAGCAGAAAAAGATGGATAAATATATCCGTTGTCAGGGATGGACAGGCAGAAAAATGGTGCATATTAAAAACATTAAAAGTGCCACAGATACAAGTGGTTATGGAATAGAACAGTGCCACAATTAAAATTAGAGACCAATGAGAGATTTAGGATACTTATGTGTATTGTAAAAGTACATCAATAAAAATTCATGTACTCATGTGCATGTGCGCATATCAACATGCACATGTATATGTGGTGTCATAAAAAAGGTGAATAACTGACGGACTCATTAAGACCCCTAGGAACCAGAGTGTCCAGGGTGACAATCCATTTGGTCTCGAATTGTGCCAGACGTTTTTGAAGATCCCCACCCCTGATTCCCCCTCTATGGCATCAATGCCTCTAATTTTTAATTTAGAGGGGTCACAAGAGTGGTGAGATCTAGATTTAAACTAAAGTGGGAGGAACTCGCTCAGACGTGTTGCCGTGGTTTTTTGGCCCTATTATGGGACCCTAATTCATCTGCCCTGGCCTCTATTGAGACAGAATTAGAATCTTTGGAAAAAAAATCTGAATGACACCTGTACACCTGATGCCATGACCCGATTTAATTCCGAAATAAATCAGGAATTCGAGAGATGGGAACGGGAGATCAAGGCGTATAAACTTAAAAAATTAAATAGGGATATTACCGATTATTCCACACGAAAAGCCTATAAATGGAGAATGGACACAGGGAGAGGACGTTCTTTCAAAAACCAGAAACCCCGATCCTCCTCATTGGTGTCAGAGACCTCATGTGGGGATTCCTCCTCCGAAGCATCGGTGAGCTCCCCAATTGCTGCCGAAACGGTTGGAGCACGTGTCAAGCAACGGGTCCGTCCACCTGCGGCTCACGGAAGGAACAAGCGACAGGGAAACAGGTTGCAGGTAATCAATCTGTCGACACGGGTACTCACTGGTGCTCAGGTGGAGGTCTTATCACAGGGTCTCACATTCTCGCCCTCTAATTCATTCCATCTGTTTCCAGCCTTGAAGGACCTCAACCTATTCTCTCGTAAACTAATTCTAAAAAAACTTTTTCATAAGCGGAATACGGTGTCTGACAGCCAGGTGGAAAGGGAAGCCATACAGAATTTAGAGGTCCTACTGCAGGAACAGGAGACCTCACCGACAGGTATGTTTCCGCATACACTTTTACCAAAATCTACAGAATTCCCCCCCCCCCCCCCCCCCCCGTCTCTTAGTCCAGCTGTGGACATTTTTACTAGGATGGTGTGTGACGATTTCAGGCAAATATCAACCAAGTGTAAACGTGACAATCTGACACGGTCACTAAGGACAGCTTTAGTTGAATTGCAGGGATATCGTGACAGGATAATAAAATCTGCTGACAAGGGGGGTAATATTGTCGTATTATCATCTGATAAATATGAACGTGAAGTACTGAGACAGCTACGGAACAGGGAGACATACAAGAGACTCCCCTCCAATCCCTTGGTTGCATTCTCTGATGAGCTCACTGCCATCTTGAAAGAGGCTCTCTCTCTCTCTCTCTCTAGAGAGAGGTTTGATTACCAAAAAAATGTTTGAACGACTTTGTAAAAAACACCCCAGGATACCTACATTGTATATCCTGCCTAAAATCCACAAGGACACCGTCAACCCACCTGGGCATCCAATAGTGTCCAGCCTAGAGGGTTTGTGTGACCCCATCTGTAAATTTATAGACCATCATTTGAAACCCTTGGTGGAAACACTGCCCTCTTATGTTCGTGACACTACAGACGTCCTGCGCCGTGTTGATGGGGTCTTTGTGGAAGACGACATGATTTTGGTCACTGCTGACATCGAGAGCCTTTATACCTGTATTTCTCACGAAGACGGTCTCAGAGCGGTCCGATTTTTCCTCGAGATGTCAGGTCGGGATGGCGATATGGGCGAACTGATAATCAGGCTGCTCCGGTTTGCCTTGTCCCACAATTTCTTTGTATTTAAGGATATTTTTTACCTGCAGCAGCGTGGCACTGCCATGGACGCGGCTTGTGAGCCTTTATATGCCGGCCTCTTTCTGGGATACTGTGAGAGGCTGGTTTTTGGCGACGGGGGCCCCGAGCTTTGCGCCCATGTGCAGTGCTGTCTGCGATATATAGATGACATCTTTTTTGTGTGGCAGGGTAGTCCGGAGCAGCTTGATCAGTTTATGGGGCAGTTGAACACCAATAAATTTAACATCAAATTGACTCATTATTATTATTATTTATTATTATGACTCATAAAAGCAGCAGATGCAGGATCTACTTCCTAGACATACTAATTACGGTGGATGATAGGGGATTGATCCAAACAGACGTTTCCCGCAAGGAGATGTCCGTAAATGCACTGCTGCACGTGTCCTCGGCCCATAATCCATCCACAATTCGCGCCATCCTGACCGGGCAGTACTTGAGGATGAGACAGATTTGCTCATCTAATACAACGTTTGAGGCCCAATCTGTGGACCTCAGAGACTGCTTTCATGATAGGGGGTATAGCGGGAGAAGTATTAAATCCGGCTATAACTGTGCTAAATATACCTCAAGAGCACAATTATTGATAAATACCCCTAAAAAACGTGAACAACAAGATGGTGCAGTGAGGTTCATTGGGACCTACAACCAGGAATGGGAGACAATGCGCCATTTTATGAAAAGACATTGGCCGGTGCTACTTACTAACCCAGTACTTGCGGAGGTACTCACCAAGAATCCGCTGATGACCTCCAGACGAGCCAGAAGTCTGAAAGACATTCTGGTACAGAGCCATTATATCCCTCCTAAGGCCAACCCATTTGGATCCTGCGGGCCGACACAGGGTGTTTCCCCTGTGGACACTGCCTGGCCTGCAGCAATGTTCTCTGTAGCTCAACTTTTTATTCATCTGATGGATTGAGCAATTTCCATATAAGACAATACATCACGTGTAGTACTACACACGTGGTGTATTTTGCTACATGTACGTGCCCCCTGACCTATGTGGGGCTTACTTCCCGTGAGCTCCGCATCAGGTTCAGGGAGCACGTTAGAGACATTGCTGCGGCCAAGTCAGAGGTTGACCCTAGTGCGTTAAAAACACTTCCTAGACACTTTAGATCTCACCATTCTTGTGACCCCTCTAAATTAAAAATTAGAGGCATTGATGCCATAGAGGGGGGAATCAGGGGTGGGGATCTTAAAAAACGTCTGGCACAACCAAACGGATTGTCACCCTGGACACTCTGGTTCCTAGGGGTCTTAATGAGTCAGTTATTCACCTTTTTTATGACACCACATATACATGTGCATGTTGATATGCACACATGCACATGAGTACATGAATTTTTATTGATGTACTTTTACAATACGCATAAGTATCCTAAATCTCTCATTGGTCTCTCCTTTTAATTGTGGCACTGTTCTATTCCATAACCACTTGTATCTGTGGCACTTTTAATGTTTTTAATATGCACCATTTTTCTGCCTGTCCATCCCTGACACCGGATATATTTATCCATCTTTTTCTGCTTATAGGTTAATTTGATAATACCCATCAATGTTGGAATTGTGATAAGATGGCTACATGGACGGATAAAGATGAAATGGATTCCCCATATAACATGAAAATAGTGTTCCGATCCCTGTATGTGCTGTCGCTTTCTTTAATTCTGCTCATTGGTCACCTGTAATGCAGTTCTTTTACATTCAGTGAGAGGTTCAGCGGGTTCCGCCGGTTCCTGTGTGCGCGCGCTGGCTTCTATGCTCGTCCTTGCTTGATCACTGCCGTCTGGGCGCCTCACGCCTGGGCGGGAGCCATGGTGACGCGTCTCTGCTCCCGCGCATGTACGATTATGACAAGACGGCGGTGGTCTCGCGGGACTTGCCTGGAAGTCAGCGTGTCCGTCGTTTCGGAACTTTCGGATCTGTCAGATCGCTGGCGCTAGTATTTAAATCCGGTGTACTGGGGGAGACGGTCAGAAAACCTCTGCCCTGATGAAGATTTAACACCAAAAAATTTCGAAACGTACGTCTGGTCCATGAGGTCTTTGCTGCTATGACCGGGCTTTGTCCTATCACTCCACTAACCCTGGTAGATATGTTGTTACCAACACTGTATATGTTGTAATGTGGTTGTGATCTTGAGGGGTTAAATCTATTTTTGGCACTGTCCACGAAAAGTTGCATACAATGTTTACACCTTTCCCTGTGCAGTATTATAAAAACAACTAACTGCTACTAACCTTGATGTATTATGGACATTAGCCTTGGCCTTGATATTTTATGTATTTTTAATGGATGTCCACCTGCTGTATTCAATAAAACTTTTTGTACCCTTTTTGCACTTTAAAAACTCTTTGTCCTCGTGTTTTCATACTATGCTATTGGGTTTGTGCTATTTGTGGGGACTTATGAGTCTCTGTCTCCACAAAAAATTGTGTTTGGTGGTACGGAGTGTTTTGCTAATATAGATTTCTCATCGTCTCTGCGCCCCACTTCTGGTGGCAACACATCCACATTTTTGCCATATTTTGCCATTTTTGTTAAAATGTATGGAAGTTTTGAACCAACGTTTTGTTTGTGGGGGAGTTTAAAAATTATATACAATTATTAAAACACTGGAGCAAATAATACCACAGCCAGATGGTGGTTTGGATTTTTTTCAAGGTTTTTTTTTTTAGTTTATTTTTCATAAATTAAAAAAAAATGTTATTTTCTTTTTTCACAAGCACCAATGTTGGAATTCCATATCCTGCATGCAGCTCACTTTGCTTGTACATCACTCTTGCTGCACTTCAAGGGTTTGGACATTTTTCCTTTGTGCACTTTAATTTTTTTATTTATGTGTGGAGTTTTTCATGTAGGCTTTAATTAATCCTTTGTGCACTTTAGTTGATTTTTTTTACTGCATAATGTGCTGAAAAATAAGGTGAAAAAAACAATAAACCAAAAATGGGGTGAAATGGTGAAATAACAAACAAACTAAAAAAACAACACAAAAAAAACACAATTGACAATTTTTTATTTTTATGGCATTAATTCTGTAGGAAAATGACCAGGGAAAATTATTCTACTTTTTGGGTGGGTGGCACATTTAACAAACAGTTAAAGGGGTGGTCCACTACTCAACGTTAGCGGCCACATCGGTGTAAAGCTCATAGGGAAGGCTTTTCTGAAATACCTTGTGTAGTATATTCTGACTCTGAGCGGCACTGTTGCGTTCCGCTCATCCCCATCACGTGACCACTGAGATCCGCTGAAGTCACGTCATTTTCCAGTTGACCCGACATCACCGAGGCGGGCCCCAGTCTCCCTGAGTGACTGGGCTGAGGGCGGAGTTTCAACTGAAAGTTGACATGACATCACCAGATCTCAAAGGTCACGGAGCCGGGGTCACGCAAAGGGGATGAGCAGAGCGCAATGGCACCGCTCAGAGGCAGAATTTTCACACAAGGTATTTGAGAAAAGCCTTCCCTATGAGCTTTACATCGATGTGTGGCCACTATGCTGTGTAGTGGACCACCCCTTTAAAATAAGTATTTTGATAGATCTCACTTTTTTGGGCACAACTTGAATCCGTGATAGTTTAATCACTTATACCAGGCCTGGGCAAACAACAGCCCATGGGCCACATCTGGCCCTCAGAAACGGACCGCTAAAGGACTGGAAACTGCGGTGTTTTGCACAGAAGTTGATGGAGTCCGATGCCGACCTCAATTTCAATATGGTAGAAGGGGGAGCAGTCGTCTCCATGACTCAGCCTGCACATCTGAGTCTCGGCACAGCAGGCGCGATGATGTCACTAGATTGTGCCTGCGCACAGACCAGAGCAGTGCAACCAGGGAACGGGGCAAGGAGGGTGGTATTGTGTTTTTCATTGCTCAATAGTTGTGGGGGGAAGCTGTTGGGGACTTCATACTGTGTGGGAAGCTTTAGGGGACATCATGCTATGTGGTGGGAGTTGTGGATCATGTTACGAGAGCTGAATAGCTGGAGCCGTATGGTTTATACAAAGCAGTAAATTAAGTGATGTTGATTCGCTGTGTGTAGCCACATTACCTTCGGGTTGCCTAAGGGTCTTCAGGGACTCCACGTGCTGGGAATCTTCTGGCCACAGGCAGGTCAGGTTAACTTCAATGGGAATCGTGACGACACTCTCGGTAATTGCGGTCAGGGGGTGACCGCCACTGCAGTTTAGGGAGCGCCTGGGGCTGATGGTAAATGCAGTCAGTTGTTGTGAGCTCCAGAGAGTGAGGCTGGCCCCAGCGCCCAGTGTAACTGTGTAGCACCACATGTCGCAGAAGAACTCACACACAGGCAGCAATGTCTTTCAGGGTTTTTACTCACTTTCAGATGGTAGCTGTGAGTCAACCAGGCAATGCTATGATGAACCAGGTGGAACCAGGTATCCCTCCAGCTGATGTAGGGGTGACTGCTGACTCGCCTTCCTAGCCCTTCTTGTTTGGGGTGACTCCTTATGTGTAGTACTGCGGGGATCACCCAGGGAAGTCGCAACTGCCGGTCTCCCCTTTCTGGCCCGTTTGCTGGCAGCATGGACCAAGGTTCAAATGGCTCCAGGCTCTGTCCTCCTTATGGGCCTCCTATGTTGCTGCTGATGCTGCAGACTCTGTGTGGTTCGGTGAGGTACATCTGTCGCGGGCGGAGGAGGGGACGCTGCGCTCTCCCTCTGCTCGGGTCTGGCTGCCGCTGCTGCTGCGGCCTCTGCTGCTCGGTGGCTCGAGCGATGTGCCGGATCCCGGGGACTCGAGCGACGCTCCTCGCCCGTGAGTGAAAAGGGGTTTGGTTTAGGGGATTTATTGTCCGTGACGCCACCCACGGTTGTGGTGATTGTGTGGACACCACCGCTGCTCTGTATGGGGATCCCGGGAGTGATGGTATGGAGCAGCTAGATGTTGGCCCTCCCCTCCGTGGGTAGGGGGGTTGGTGGTCCCGGGGCCCGGTGATGGGGAGTTAGAATGGTTGACAGGCGGGTTATGGGGCCTGTTGAGGTGCAGGGATGCAGGGGCAGCGCTGTGCCGCACGGCACGGAGGTACTCACTCAGCCCAAGGATGATGACACAGTTCACGGTAAACAAGCGGCTGGTTGGACGGCTCCCTCGGACGGCTGCGGTGTTGATGTTCCCTGCAAGTTAGCGGTGACTGTCTCTTTCCTGCACCTAAATACGGTTGTTGGTAGCGATGGATTTCCACCGGTAACTCGCTCCCCAGCTTGGATATGAGCCGGAAGAGCCCCTCTTTTGCCCGCAGGTGCTGGCCCTGAGAAACTGGTGCCTTGGCGGTGGCGGTGTCTCTCCAATATGGTTGGACGGTTGCCTTCAATCGGGACTTTGGCTGTTTGGAGACCCAGGAGGTCCCCTTCACTGACGGATTTGGCAAATTCACGGCGACTCCAAGCCTTGCCGGGATCCGAAAGGCCCCTGCCAATGGTGCTGGCTTCTCTTTGTGTACCGCCGGGCCACCACCCGTCCACGGTCCTTACGGTAGACTCCAATAGGCCACTCCTGCAGACGGTCACCGCCGTCTGCCAACCTCGCTGTCTCAGTCCAGGGCACACACCCGGACCAACTTCAGGCTCTGTTACTGTCACCCTCTCCTTCACTTCAACTCCTCTCACTTGCTCCTCTACCACCTCCCTCTCACTTCCAACTCTAAACTTAATCTGCCTGGTTTTCCCGCCTCCAGGACTGTGAACTCCTTGGTGGGCGGAGCCAACCGCCTGGCCCACCCCCTGGTGTGGACATCAGCCCCTGGAGGAAGGCAACAAGGATTTTGTGTTCTGACCTTGGTGTTCCTGCAGGGAATGTGGGGTGTGTGGTGGTGTCATGACCTGTGACCCCTGGCTTGCCCAGGGCGTCACATTCCCCCTTAGCAAAACACAGACCGTCCTCGGGCTGCCCGTCCAACACCGGTTTTATTTTTCTGAAAAAGATAAAAAAATACCAAAACATACAAGTATAGTAACATCATCCCACAGCGGGAGGCACTTTGCTTAAACGTTACGGTAACATTTAAACGGTTGCTGCTGCCGCTCTCTCCCACCCAAGTAACCTGGCCCTGATGCTGCCTCTAAGAAACAGGCAGCACCCCTTGACCCCAGTCCTGAACCAAATTACCCGAGCGGAATCTGTCCTTTCCAGGGGACCCACGTCGATGGGGAGCCCCTGGAACCCCCAGAGGCTAGCCACCGGTTCTGGTAGTGGCTGGGCCCCAGCCTGCTCCACTGCGGGCCCTCCCTCCAATCTGCCTCTCCGGAGGCGGTAACGGCAAGCTGCAACAAAACATTTTTTTTTTTTTACATGCCACTTAACGTTTGTGGTTGCCCTGCAAGTTCTCGGGCCTGTTCATAGAGAGTTCCCTATGCATAAAATGTGGATGGTCCCCACGGGGACAACGGTGCCGGCAACGGCCGGTTCAATCACGGTGCTGACAATCAGGTTACTGTTCGGTAATCATTTACTTTCATTTTCAACTTGCAAACTTTGAACTTTCAACACACACTGGTGGTCCCAACGGGGACTGTGACAACGGTGCTCCGCTGCCATCACTCAGAGTCCTCGGCATCACCTTGGGGAAGGGGTGCGGCGCTCACACGGGCCTCCTGGCTGCCCCTCAGCTTTGCATCCAGCGCAAACCACCCCCTCTCCCCACAGTGCCGGGTGTACTGAACCAAGTCGCCCGGCATCAGGTTACGACCTGGGTGCTCCTCCGGGAGATGGGCATTCACATCCCGCCGGGCTATGAACACTTCGGCCTCCAGGCCCGGTTCATAAATTAATCCATAGCCCCGGCGGACATCAAACCGCCTCACCTGCCCTTCATACAACGGGCCCCGGACACGGAAGGTAGCTTGTCTTAGGCTCTCCTTCTCCCGGATAGTACGGGCCACCATCTCCGCCTTTTTTCTTTCCCTCTCCTCGATTTCCAGGCCCAACGGTACCGGCTCCCTGTCCCTGTACGGCGCTGCTGCGAGCTCCGGCGCACGGGTCGGGCCCCGCATGACCTCTCGGACGCTGCCCACTACTGTTGATCTGGGCGGCAGGTCCCGCGGTGACTTGGCCTTGGACGCCACCTTGCAGCGGCAACCCAGCGCAACCTCAGCCGAGGTGTGGGGGATGGGCACAGGGGCTTTCCTCTGCTGGGCCTTCGGCACGGAGCGGGCTGTCGGCTCCGGCTCGGGAAACTTCTCGGGGGATGCCTCCGGTTCGGTTTTCGGGGCTTTCCATGGCAGCACCTCTGGGCGGCTACGGGCTCCGGCTGCAGGTCGGTCCGCCTGGGCGGACATGCTGGGTATCGCTACCGGTTGCGGTGGCAGCGGGCCTAGTGGCGGGGTCACGGCTTCCGGGACGGGTGGCGAGGGAGGCAGCAGGGTTAGAGGGTTTAGACCGGGTCCCGCAGCCGCGATGACCGGCCCTTCAAGGGCATCGGGGCGTGGGTCACTCACCCTCCCTTCCTCAGCGCGTCTCCGCACGGTCGCTATGACATCCGCCATGTCGGTCTCCCTCTCCTCCATGAGGAGCTGCATTTTGACCTGCAGCCTCTGGTAGAGCCGAATCTCCACCCACGCCGAAGTTCCAGGCGCGGGGGCCACGATGCTTCGGGACGGCATCCACATGTTGCTGGCGGCTTCTCCCAGGAACAAGATGGCTGCAGAGTCCTGGCGTACCCGCTTTTATAGCCGCGGCTACATGCACCCAGTCGCCATTTCGTCCCCCTTAGCCTCTTTTCGGCCCCTCCTCTATCGGGGTGGGGTTTTGGCCTTCGCGCCTCCGCTACTCGAGAAGACGCTCGAGCGGGAACTCTTCGCGCCAAAGATGGCGACTTCTGAAATTTTCCGGCCGGACACCTCCGGCGGTCACAAGGCGCACCTCTACCCAACGGCAGAGCGGTAAGATCCTGTTCGTGACGCCAAGTTGTCGCGGCGGAGGAGGGGACGCTGCGCTCTCCCACTGCTCGGGTCCGGCTGCCGCTGCTGCTGCAGCCTGCTGCTGCTCGGTGGCTCGAGCGATGGGCCGAGCGGCGCTCCTCGCCCGTGAGTGAAAGGGGTTTGGTTTTTGGGATAGTTTATTGTCCGTGACGCCACCCATGGTTGTGGTGATTGTATGGACACCACCGCTGCTCTGTATGGGGATCCCGGGAGCGATGACAGGGAGCAGAAAAGTTGTTGGTTCTCCTCTCCGTGGGTAGGGGGTGGTCGTCCCGGGGCCCAGTGATGAGTTGGGGGATGAGGGATGGCGGGGCCGGTGCAGGGCTTGGTGGGGTGCAGGGACGCGGCACTGTGGTACTCACTCAGCCTGAGACGGGGACACAGTTCTCGGTACAACACACGGCTGGAAAGACGGTTCCCACGGACGGCTGCTGTTGCTTTTCCCCAGTAGTTGACGGTGACGGTCCCTTTTCCTGCACCTAAGTCTATGTTGGTAGCGATGGGTTCCAACCGGTAACCCGCTCCCCGGCTTGGATATGGGCCGGAGGAGCCCCTCTTTGCCCGCAGGCGCTGGCCCTGAGAAACTGGTGCCTTGGCAGTGGCGGTGTCTCTCTCTAACGGTTGGACTGTTGCCTTCAATCGGGACTTGGTTGTTGGGAGACCCAGAAGTCCCCTTCACTGATGGATTTGGCAAATTCACGGCGACTCCTAGCCTTGTCGGGATCCGAAATCCAGAAATGGTGCTGGCTTCTCTTCGTATACCGCTCCGGTACCGCCGGGCCACCACCCGTCCACGGTCCTTTCGGCAACCTCCAAGCAGCCTCTCCTGCAGACGGTCACCGCCGTCTGCTGACCTTGCTGTTCTCAGTCCGGGGCACACACCCGGACCAACTTCAGGCTTTCTCAACTGTCACTTTCTCTTCCACTTTTACTCCTCTCACTTGCTCCTCTACCACTTCACTCTTAACTCATCTCTAACTGTTCTCTCACTGTTCTGCCTGGTTTTCCCGCCTCCAGGGCTGTGAACTCCTCGGTGGGCGGAGCCAACCGCCTGGCCCACCCCCTGGTGTGGACATCAGCCCCTGGAGGAAGGCAACAAGGATTTTTGTGTAGCTTTGGTGTACCTATCCGGGGTGTAGGGTGTGATGGTGTCTTTACCTGTGACCCCTGGCTTGCCCAGGGTGTCACATTACCTCCTGTATTATACTCCAGAGCTGCACTCTCTATTCTGCTGGTGTAGTCACTGTGCACATACATTACATTACATTACTGATCCTGAGTTACCTCCTGCATTATACTCCAGAGCTGCACTCACTATTCTGCTTGTGCAGGCACTGTGTACATACATTACATTACTGATCCTGAGTTACATCCTGTATTATACTCCAGAGCTGCACTCACTATTCTGCTGGTGCAGTCACTGTGTACATACATTACATTACTGATCCTGAGTTACCTCCTGTATTATACTCCAGAGCTGCACTCACTATTCTGCTTGTGCAGGCACTGTGTACATACATTACATTACTGATCCTGAGTTACTGACTGTATTATACTCCAGAGCTGCACTCACTATTCTGCTGGTGCAGGCACTGTGTACATACATTGCATTACTGATCCTGAGTTACATCCTGTAGATCTTTTATTATAAAAGTAAAAAACATAATAATAACAGAAACATAACAAATCTGGTAAAGCTTTTTGTAATATAAATAAATACTAACTATATACATAACTTATCCCCCCCCACACTCCAGACCACCATTCCCACCCCCGCACTGACCTGAGAGCTGGTCCTGCGTCTCATGCTTCAGTCCATGTCCAATGTCCGTGGACCAGATCAGACAGCGCCAGTGTGTAACCAAACCCCAAATGTCCCAAAGTCCCAGAAAATGAATCCACCTCCCCCTTCTCCCACCACCCAACCTAACACCTACACCCATATCTATACACAATATAATACAAATATATACAAATTGTACAAAAACAATAACAAATAAACAAAACAAAAATAAACAACATAACCATAACCAACAAAGCCTCAGTTCGGCGCCTGCAGCCCCACATCACTGAATACTGATCAAAACAAAAATCTACAGTGCCAGCAGCAGCCCCCCACCAGGAAAAGAGACAAGTAGACTAAGGCATGCTAAAAGAAGTAAAAGAAGAGCCCCTCCAGAGAAGAGCTGCCCTCCGCGTGCCCAGTCTCTCATACTCCAGAGAGTGCACTTTCACCAGATCACCGAGTATGGTCCTAAACACACCATCCATTTTCCGTTGCGTCGATACTAAGCACCGTGTGTTCCACATGTCATACCTAACCACTACGCTAACTAGAAATAAAGTGCAGTGGTCCTGACCACCTTGTCTCTGAATGCTCCATAGGCCCATTCCGCATAGGAAAGACCGGCCAGCCGAGGCCAGCCAATGGAGGCGCCCACCCTGTTGTGTTAGAAGGGCAACAAAGAAGGAAATGGTCCATACTTTCCAGCACGGTACCACTCTGCTCTCGAGAACAGTTCCTGAGTTCAAAGTAAACCAAGTCTCTGGGTGCCCCTGCCACTATGGGGAGCTCAACCGGGAATGGACCTGCCTCCATGCATTTGTGTTTAGACGTTGTTGAGTGACCACTCGGCCTAAAGCTGTCGGGGTCCCGCTCCCTATAATTAAATAGAGGAGCTGTGCTCTCGATGGCTGACACTTGGGATTTCAGTGGGCCGCATGGGTTGTAAAGCCCTATCCCCCTTGTTGTGTTGGTGCCTTCGATCTCTGAGCTTTTGGGGAAAGTTCATAAAGAGACTATCCTCCACAGGTTAATTATCACGTTGCGTAAATCTACTCCCTGATCTAGGGTTCAGTACCCCGCTGTGCTCGGTACCGGTCCGGTTACTAGATTTTCCAGTGCCGACCGTTCTCCAAAACTAAGTCTGGGCACCCTTCTCCAATACCCTGCGACTGGGTCTCCGACTCCTCTGGTCCCAGACAATCGTCTGCGACCCAACCAAAGTCTCCCAGGAAGCTACAACTCCCTCAGCTCCTCACTCTCTGAGGGCTACTTCTCAACTGACTATCTCCCTCCCACCAGTCTGCCTGACCCCTAGGTGGATGGCCCTTTTCCAGCTAGAACACCCACTGGTGTGCCTGATAGAGTGTGGTGTGAGGTGTGGCTAGGATTTGAATGCTGATGGAAGCAATACCAATGGTTAGGATCCCAGAACCATGGAGGGTGAGTTCTGCACCATAAGAGAAAGGAGTGTAGTTCCCTGTGACACCCTGATACGATCAGGGGCGTTACAGACGCGCCGAGGAGATGGGAGCAGCGGGGGAACGAGGAGAAGTGCGTATGTACAATCACTGTGGCCAGACAACTATGGGGTCTGTATACTACGTGAGGATGCCTAATGCTATCTGGGTCTGCACTGTGCTATATAGGGGCTGTATACTACATAAGGATGCCGAATGCTATCTGGGTCTGCATTGTGCTATATGGGGACTGTATACTACATGAGGATGCCTAATGCTATCTGGCTCTGCACTGTGCTATATAGGGGCTGTGTACTACATGAGGATGCCTAATTCTATCTGGCTCTGCACTTTGCTATATAGCGGCTGTGCACTACATGAGTATGCCTAATTCTATCTGGCTCTGAACTTTGCTATATAGGGGCTGTGTACTACATGAGTATGCCTAATTCTATCTGGCTCTGCACTTTGCTATATAGCGGCTGTGCACTACATGAGTATGCCTAATTCTATCTGGCTCTGAACTTTGCTATATAGGGGCTGTATACTACATGAGTATGCCTAATTCTATCTGGCTCTGCACTTTGCTATATAGGGGCTGTGTACTACATGAGGATGCCTAATTCTATCTGGAATGAAGAAAACCCTGGCACACAATATAAGGAAAAAGGTAAAATAGTCAATGGGTTTGTTGTATGCTTGTGTTTCATTCAAAGAAAAATTGCAGAGGTGACAACCAGTGTGTAACAATTCACATTGAGCTCCCTCATCTGACACCCTGTTGGCGATAGGCATGCTCCTGGTATTCTTACCACTTCATTGCCATCCTCTAGCTTGCCATTTTCAAGCTCCATGGGGTTTCTACCCCGATATAACTGGCAACAATCTAGTAGCCATTGTGATCCCACTTCATTATACCAGATGTGAGCCCTAGCTTATCCACATACCACGGCAGTAGATACTGCAAGAATACTGTCCCTCTCTTTTCCATTTATACCAAGGTGTCCTCTCCACCCTTAATAAATATAAGTGCGTGACATACCAACCCCCGATTCAACATACGTGTGAATAGGACCTTATTCTCACACTCCTTAAACGGTGTTAATATGTCCCTCGCTCTATCATGAGCCGAAGCGTTGGACAGAACCGTTCAATGTGAATTGTTACACACTGGTTGTCACCTCTGCAATTTTTCTTTGAATAAAACACAAGCATACAACAAACCCATTGACTATTTTACCTTTTTTCCTTATACTGTGTGCCGGGGTTTTCTTCATTTTGGATTGCTTTTTTCTCCCGAGCACCAGGCCTCTAGTGGTTGAGCTCAGCTTACCTCCTAACTAATGCTATCTGGGTCTGCACTGTGCTATATGCTGGCTGTATACTAGATGAGGTTGCCTAATGCTATATGAGTCTGGATTGTGCTATATGGGGGCTGTATACTACATGAGGATGTCTAATGCTATATGGGGGCTGCTTAATGTTATATGGGGGTTGCATGGTGCCATATGGGGGCTGCATAATGCCATATGGGGGCTGCATAGTGCAATATGGGGGCTGCATAATGCTACATGGGGGCTACATAATACTTTATGGAGAACTATGGGGGCTTCATAACACTATATGGAGGAATATGGGGGCTGCATACTACTATACCCCCAGAGTTGTATGTCCCCTCCACACCGGTGCTGTATACGGTCTCAGAGCTGTTTGTCCCCCACCCCAGTGCTATATACCCCCCCAGAGCTGTATGTCCCGCGTCACCCCAGAACTGTATACCCTCAGAGCTATTTGCCCCCCCACCTTAGAGCTACTGCCCCCTCTAGAGCTGTATGCCCCCCATTGCTGTATACCCCTTTCCTCAGTAAGATGTACGCCCCATGTGGCGCTACATTTGGTGTCACGAACAGGATATTCAACCATCGGGTACTGTGCGCCTATTGAACTTTGTTTAATGGACTGTGTGTATTAACAATATCAGCAGACACCATTACTGCAAAGAGCGGGAACAGAGAGGGCGTGTCTTCGTGGGCGGACCCCACAGAAAAAGCATGAACCGGAGTTCTCCTGAAGAGCCGGACAGAAAGCAAAGACCACAAGTAACATGTCCACTGAGGAGAATCGCATACCTAAATGACTCCAAGGATAGACTGTACAGCTTGTTTCGACTGCGGCTCCGGATCCTGGAACTGATTCAAGGCATGGCTACTTTGACTAGAGCGGTGCAGTCCCAGCAGGCGAAACAGCAACCGGTGACTATGGAACTGGCCCATGAGTGTCCAGAACCAGGGGGCCGGGACCGGTACCCGGGTACAGCCATCTCCATCTGAAGCAGCAGGAAAGAAAGAGTAATAGTAAATGTTTTCTTGTATAAGAAAAAATTAAAGTTATTGTTGATTTTCTATGCTGCACTTTGAAAATGTCTTGATGACTTGATGACCAGTTTGAAACAGTTGAAAATGTTTGAAATGTTTCTTAGCTTTGCCTCCCATAAAGGGAAGACATAATGTTTTGCTTTAAATGCATAACAAAAATGCAGTAATCTTTGCAAAATGTTGCAGCCCCGGAGTGCTGCCATTTGCCACCGGGGAATGTGGCGCCCCGGGCTTCAGGCGACACAGGGTATTACTTCACTTTTCAGGGGTAATATCTATCCCGGGTTTGAAGGGGGTTAACCTGCCTTTGCCTTCACAAAACACACAAAAAAAACACCAGGTGCTTACTCACAGGGGGTTGGACTAGGGCAGACAGGGAAGCCAGCCATCACGAAGCATGGGACTTCCCCAGTCGCTAGGACAACCACTGGGGGCAGGCACCACATGGGGTAGAAGTAGGCGCAACCAACACACTTAGAGCACAGCTGGGCACAGCTTGGGATAGCACCTAGCTTTGACAACAGGAGTTAGTGATTCTCTATCTTCGTGGCCCCGTGGCTTGGAGCAGGAGGCTCAGCCCGGGTTCCGAATAGCTACAGAAGACACTTCACTAACAGACTTTTCACGGTCACCGGCGGTGACCGCCAATGGATCGGGGATCGGCTGGAGCCCATCGTGGCAGAGCATGGTACTCTGGGGCAACGCCTGAACAACCTGTGAGTAAAAATACTTGGAACCGCAGCCCCTGCCTCTCCTTTAACCGGCGCTGATGCCCAGTGCTGCGGTGCCAACGGGGACTAGCACTACCCCCGCCATCCTCCCCGGGGTAATTCCGCTCCGCCTGTGGGTAGCGACACCATCCCGGGGGCACCCGACATCTTCCCCGGTGAGAGACCTTGCAGCGGCGGCCCCCATCACTAACTCCCGACTACTACCTCCATCCTCCCTGCCTCCCTCCACTGCTCCTTCCTGTACACCTCGGGGCAACGGAACCGGGCCAGGCCACCCCGTGACGACGCAGAGGATCTGCCCCCACGGCCCAACTACGAGTAGGTTAAAACACCTGCCCCGTGGGGCGCTACACATACATTACGTTACTGATCCTGAGTTACCTCCTGTAGATCTTTTTATTCTAAAAGTAAAAAACCTAACAATAACAGAAACATAACAAATATCAATCAGAAAAGCTGCATGTAACTGAGCCCTGGTTCAGCCGCTCTCTCCACACACACATTATTACATACAACCCTCATATATACACAATAATAACTAATGACATCACTGACTTCTGGTCCAGCTGCCAAAGAAAATAGCAAAATAAAACAGGAGAGAAATTAAATAGCCTGTCTGGCAAAGTTGTTGTTTTTTTTTTTATTTTTAATATGCACACACATAAACAAATAAAAATCAGTACTGACTATATACAAAACTAATCTATAAACTAACCCCCCTCACTCCAGACCACCATCCCCATCCCTGCGCCGACCTGAGAGCTGGTCCTGCGTCTCATGCCTCAGTCCATGTCCAACGTCCCTGGACCAGATCAGGCAGCGCCAGTGTGTAACCCAAACCTCAATGTCCCAAAGTCCCAAAAGATGAACCCACTTCCCCCCTCCTGCCACCACCCAACCTAACACCTACACCCCTATCTATATACGCAATATATACAATATATACAAAACCAACAACAAATCAACAAACAAAACAAACAACGTAATCAACAAAGCCCAGGTTCGGCGCCTGCAGCCCTACATCACTGTATACTGATCAAAACAAAAATCTAGGGTGTCAGCAGCGGCCCACCACCAGGAAAGGAGAGGAGTAGACTAAGGCACACTAAAAGAAAAGCCCCTCCAGAGGAGAGCCGCCCTCCGCGTGCCCAGTCTCTCATACTCCAGAGAGCGCACCTTCACCAGGTCAACGAGTATGGTCCTAAACACATCATCCACTGGGAGGATTTTCCGTTGCGTCGATACTAAGCACCGTGCGTTCCACGTGTGATACCTAACCACTACGCTAACTAGAAATAAAGTGCAGCGGTCCCGACCACCCAGGTCTCTGAACGCTCCATAGGCCCATTCCGCATAGGAGAGACCGGCCAGCCGAGGCCAGCCAATGGAGACGCCCACCCTGTTGTATACCTCTGTGTTAAAGGGACAACGAAGCAGGAAATGGTCCATGCTTTCCAGCACAGTACCACACTGCTCTCGAGGACAATTCCTATCCTCAGAGCTCCTACACTTCAGATTGTCCCTCACACACAGTTTCCCATGGAAGCAGCGCCAAGCTAAGTCCCAAAACTTCGAGGGGATTCTGATAGAATTTAAAAGATGCAAACCCACCCCAAAATCCAGACTTGGGCAGTCTCTGAGCGCCAGAGGCCTCTGGAAATGGGTCAACAGAACCCTTTTGTCAAGGAGCTTCCTGGGCAGAGTCCTGATCTCCCACATTCCCAGTCCCCACCGGCGAATTACCTTCAGAACCAGGGTAGCATAAGCCGGAAAATGTCCATGCGGTGTGCGAAGATCCTTCACTTGCCCTCCTGTCTCCCATTCCTGGAAGAAAGGCTGAAACCATCCCCTACAGGAGAATACCCACAGAGGAGCCCTCTCTTTCCAGAGGTTTGCAATATTGATCTTAATGAAGGTATTCACAAGGAATACCACAGGGTTGACCATACCCAACCCTCCTAGTCTCCTCGTACGGTAAGTAACCTCCCTCTTGATCAGGTTCAGTCTATTCCCCCATAACATCTGGAAAAACAAACTGTAGACCCGAGTCCAGAGAGGCTCCGGCAAGATGCACACGCTGCCCAGATAGATGAGTAAAGGGAGCAGGTAAGTTTTGATCAGGTTTACCCTTTCCCTTAGGGTCAAAGACCAACCCTTCCATTGGTTGACCTTCTGAGTGGCGATCTCTAGCCTGCTTTCCCAATTTTATTTGGGGTAATCCCCCTGGCCAAATTCGATGCCAAGAACTTTTGCAGAGACTTTGGGTCCTGGAAGGGTGTCCGGGAGATCAAAACCAGGATCTCCTCCTCCCAGTCAGAGACTCTCACACTTATCCCGGTTGATCTTGAACCCAGATACCTCAGAGTAGCGATTTACCTCTGACATCAGCCACTCCGTCTCCCCACGCGAGGAAACAAAAATGGTGACGTCATCAGCATACGCCACCACCCTTAGAGTGAATTCCGGTGCCGTCCGGTCCATCTCGACCCCTGTCAACGGTCCACTCTCCACCCTCCGAAGGAAAGGATCAATCGCAAACACGTAAAGCAGGGGGCTTAGTGGACAACCCTGGCGAACACCAGAACCAACCTCAAAAGAGCTGCCAATCCAACCGTTCACAAGCGGGAAACTCTCTGCCCCAGCGTACAAGGTCTTAAGCCAATCAACAAACCTCCCCGGCAGGCCATACCTCAGAAGGACAGACCAGAGGTACTCATGATTAACCCGATCAAACGCTTTTGCCTGATCCAGGGACAGCATGTACCCCTTCCAGTGGTCAGCCCTACCCTGCTCCACTGCCTCTCAGACACAGAGCACAGCACTAAATGTACTGCGGCCCGGAACAGAGCAATGCTGGGCCCCTGAAAGGAGCTGGGGTGCAAACTTCACCAGCCGATTAAACAGCACCTTTGCCAAAACCTTCCTGTCTGCATTGAGAAGCGCTATGGGACGCAAATTCTCAATGCAAGATGGATCCTTACCCTTTGACAAGATGATCAGGGCAGACCTCCTCATTGACTGTGGCAGAGTGCCCAAGGAAAGACACTCATTGAATACCTCAGTCAAGAGGGGAACCAAGGCGTCCGTAAAGGTCTTGTAGAGCTCAGATGTTAAGCCATCTGGACCTGGCGATTTCTTTAGGGCTAGCCCTTCAATCGCCAACCTAACTTCCTCTTCCGTGATCAGCTCTGTCAAAACATCAAGAGAAGGGTCTACCCCTGGTTCGGGGACAGCTTCAGCCAGTAAAGCCGACATCTCATCCCAGTCTAGATCCCTCTTCCTCAAGAGGTGCGAGTAGAAGGATCTGACGACCTCCAGGATCCCTGATCTGGATCTCTTCAGGGACCCTGTACTGTCAATCAGTCCTGTGACAACTTTACTATTCACTGACATCTTGCAGTTCCTGTAAGGGTCGGGCGAGCGGTACTTCCCATAATCCCTCTCGAAAACCAAAGATGCGTGCCTATCATACTGACACCTCCTCAGCAAAGATTTGACTCTGGAGATCTCCTCGCAGCTACCTCCAGCTGAGACAAGATGCTCGAGTTTCCTCCTCAGGCCCTGGTACAGGCGGTACCTGTCCAGACTCCTGAGGCTCGAGAGCTGACGGAAGAATCTCGACACCCTTTCCTTGAACATCTCCCACCACTCTGACTTACTACTACAAAGATCCAGTAAGGGTACCTGGCTCTGAAGAAAATCCTCAAAGGACTGTCTTATCTCCGCTTCTTCCAAGAGAGACGAATTCAGCCTCCAAAAGCCTCTTCCCATCCGGGGGGTCTCTGTAACATTCAGAGGAAACAAAATTAAACAGTGGTCGGAGAACTCCACCTCAACAACAGATACTGCTGAAGAGACGGCTTCCTCCTTTAAATAAAACCTGTCTATTCTGGACCAACAGTTACCTCTATGATAGGTGAACCCCTCGTGGCCCGGGGTGTGCCGGATGTGGACATCCACCAGGCGAGCCTCACTAGCTATACTATTAAGAGCGATGCTATCATAAGTCAGCTTGCCTCTGGCACCTCCTCTATCCCGGGGTCTTGTGACAGTGTTGAAATCCCCTCCAAAGACAACCTGCTGACTCGTAAAAAGGTAGGGCTTGATCCTCATAAAGAGACACTTCCGGTCCCACTTAGATTGGGGACCATAGATATTAATGAGCCGGAGCTCCTGTCCCTTCAGGAGGACATCTAAGATCAGGCACCTCCCCATTTCTAACTCAATAACCCGTCGGCATTCTACCGGTGCGGTAAAAAGGACCGCCACTCCGCTATACGGCTCGGCTGCAAGAGACCAATAAGAGAGCCCGAGTCTCCACTCCCTTTTGGCTTTAAACACCTCCGCTGTGTTTGGCAGCCTGGTCTCTTGCAAAAAGAAAATGTCAGCTTCAACCCGGCTGAAAAAATCAAAGGCCGCAAATCTAGCCGTATTTGACTTAATGCTGGCGACGTTAATGGACGCCAGCGTCAACGGAGTGGGTACCGCCATCATTGGTGATTGAGTTATACGGCTTTCTTTTTCCCGCTCCCCTTCCTATCTTCTGCCTCCGAGGAGGAATCCTTCCCCCTCTTGAGGGACACAGATACATCCATTCCCACACTCTTGCTTCTATTATTGTCCTCGTCTCCGGACTCTGGGCCAGTCCCTCCCCCTGTGGACCTGGCATCCCCAGGAAGGAGACTCGGCGCCTCCTGTAAGCACCGCCGAGGCCGGAACCTCACCCTCGTCTTCCTCTGCAGAGGAAGAGGTGTCCTCAAGGGCTTGGAACTGGTTAGAGAGACCCACCAGAGGGGAGTCGGCTTTACCTTCCTTGGGTACCTTAGTCAGAGCAGGAGAAGATGTTACATCTCCCTTGTTTTTCTTTTTCCTGGTGCCGCGCTTACGCTTTTCCTGTAGCCACTGCCTATTATCCTCATCCATACTTTCATAATGGGAGGATTCTGAGGAAGTGGCTTTTTCCTCCCTGTGGATCCTCCTGGCTTCCTCATCCAACTCATTGTCCCTCGGGGCCTCAGCAGCAGGCCTGGCATCCAGGACAGGGGTCACCCTAGTTGGCCGGGGCTCGCCCACCTGCCTCTCCTGTCTGCGCTTATCTAGACGCCTCAGCTGAGCAGGCGTCTTTTGCCTGCTTTTCCTCCCTGGCCCCTCAGCTACTTCACCTCTGCCAGTCCCTTCCCCAGCAGAATCTGCCTCTCGACTTTCTCCCACCGGGGTCCTGACTGTATTAGCAAAGGAGCGAGGACAACGGCTGAACGGATGACCTAACTCACCACACAGGTGGCACCTAATCTCCTTACAAGATGCGGCGAGATGGCCGACATCACCACACAATGCACATTTCTGCACAGTGCAATTTGCACTGAAGTGTGTGGGGTCGCCGCACTTGTGACAGAGCTTCGGTTGCCCCTGGTAGTGGACCAGGATACGATCCCTACCCAGGAAGGCAGATGATGGGATGTGGGCAACCGTACCACCTGAACGCTTAAGTTTTACCATAAACGTCCAGGCCCCTGACCAGATACCAAACTCGTCTCGGTTTTTCTTAGGCATTTCCACCACCTCCCCATACCGACTAAGCCACGTCATGATGTCAAAACAAGAGAGCGACTCGTTACAAGTCATCACGGTCACTCTCTTGACCTGGTTTTGGCGAGACACTGCCTCAACGTCAAAGTCTCGCCAGCCAGGCTCGTTCTTTATCAGCTCAAAATTCGACCAGAAGAGCTCAAGCCCCTCCGGCCGAACAAAGCTGATATCAAGCTCGGTCGTGCCATAGAAATGTAAGAAGGCATAGATGTCATTCGCCTTGAAGCCCATCCCCAGCAGGAGCTCCACAACTTTCTTCCGTGGAAGACACGCATCACTGCCCCTCCACTGAAGATGGACCACATTCCTACGCACACGGGCCGGCCCGGCTGTCGGGAGGGACCACACAGTATCCCCCTCTCTTTGCTCTCGGAAGGCCCCGAGGCCATGCCTCTCTATCCAGAAGGATAGATCAACCTCTCGACCTTCTACATTTAGTGATCTCTCACCCCTCTTTAGAGCCTCCAGGAGGCGCCGTTGCAATATGCCGTCCACAGAAGCCGGAGACGAGGAGGACGCCCTGGTTCCCCCAGCGGTGACACTGGCATAACTCCTAACAGGTGCTGCCACCACCGGGGGGACAACTGGACCAGTAATTACCTCAACATCATTACCCACCTCCATCTCACCAGCCATCATACCAGCACCCTCACCAATATTCACATCCTCAGACTTTTCCTCACTTGTCCCCACCACCACATTCACACCTGCTGAACCAGTACCTTGAGTGGGTGACATGTTAACCTCAGCATCATCAGGCACAAGGGGCTCAGCCACCTCCATAGAACTGGAGGCGCCCTCACCCCTGGTCTTATGAGTGCCCTCCGCGTCATCAGTTAGTGACTTCTGAGCAGGGTGCCGCTGATCCTTAGCTGTTGTGAGGTGCCGCTGATCCTTAGTATCAGCACCAACACAGAACAGAGGCTTCGTGGGAGGACTGGGATTCTCAGCCCCAGCAGCCCCCTCACACTGCCGCCGCTTCTCAACTGAGTGATCAGCGGCAACAGTATTTAGAGGCGCCGAGGCTCCCGCAGCTGCCCCCGACACTGGGCTGCTCCCCCCTCCCACAGGGGAGCGCACCACAGTATCGTGGCGTGACCGAATGCCCGCCGCCGGGCCGCCCTCACTGTCCAGCCTCTCGGCTGATGCATCCCCTGCTACGTCCCCACTACTACAAGCAGAAACGCAGCTCTGCGCCTCGCTACCTCGCTTTGTGATCTCCCCGCGCCTTTGCACCGAATCCACAGCAGAACCCGGGCTGGGCTGGGCAACGGGGCTTATACAGCGAGGTGACCCTGCGGCCGGCTCTGGGGGTACAGGGAGTGGGGCATACACGTAGCTTACCGTTTCTTGCGGCTTTGGCTTGTTCTTTTTCGCCTTGCTCTTGCCCCCAGGTGCCTCCTCTGGTAGATCATCACCAAGGTAGAAGTTCTGGAGGCACACTGGGGACTCCAGCAGCTTGATCTCCGCCATTAGCGCCCCTCCCTGGCTGCTGTGGTCACTGTCCTCCCCAGAGCCAGCAGGACCGCTACTAGATGGCACTGCCGCCTGTCCCGCAGGAAGCTCGCTGCACGTGGCCTGCGGGTGGCTCTGCAGGCTGCCAGGTGGGGCTTTCTGCTGGTCATCATCATCATTATCTACCTGGCTCTCAGGCTGCAGCCCCATCAGCCTCTGCTCTCTGTTATTAGCCATCTGCCTGAACCGGTCCTCACTCATTAGTTTTTCTTTAAACGGTCCACTTTTTTCTCTAATAAATGCTTTTCTCACCTCCAATTCATTAATTTCCTGCTTTAAACTGTTAATTTCTGCCAGGAGCTTGGTCTTCCGGGGCCTGGAGGCTGTGGCAGCTTTGGCGCTTGTGCAGCGCAGCTCCTCCCGGAGTCTCCTGATGGTGTTTCTAGCTTCTTCATACTCACGGAGATGATTCATGACCCGGGAGCCATAGGTGGACACAGACTCCCGGGGTCGCTGCGAACCCCATCCCTCCTCAGCGAGGTCAGCCTCACCTCCATGAGTACTCGGCTCTCCTCCGGAAGGATGGCTATCATGCACACTTGCAGGCATTTCCTCCATGCTGGAAGCCTTGCGGCTTCTCGGGGTCTCCACAGACCCGGGGGGAGTAGGAGCCACATTACTGCGACTCCTGGTGAAGGGCCTCACCCCCGAGTCCTCAGATGAGCAGGCCGGTTGCTGGCTTTTCTTGATCCCCGCCGGCCTGGTTCGGGGAACAGAAGCAGGGGTTTTGGCTCCATCGCCCATGCCCAGCAACCCGCTCCCTCCCTGGGGAGGAGAGAGCAGTGTAATAACCTGCAGGTAACGGGATACGCAAGGACTGCACGGAACCACGGGGGTTAATCAATGCAAATTTAATAATGTATTGCACAACACAGGTAGAGGAAAAGTGTGGGAAGGGGAGAAAAGCGGGAATGTGCACAGCAGTAGAGATAATGCAATATACATACAACTACTTTGAATAACTTGTCAAGGGTAGGAAGCCTCAGATTGTACTCCCAAAAGCAAAACACAGAAATCCTTATTAAACAAAAAAACGCAGAGTCCTTGTTACCTTACTCGTATAACACAGTGCAGAGTCTTTTCCTATCTGTCCCTAACTAAAAGTAGTGTGCACACTTAACTGCAGGTTTCAGCGTGGGGTACCTCGTCACCGTTGGGGCCCGTATTCCGCTGGCAGACACCTCTAAAGTTCAGTCTTTGTCCCGGGTCTGTAACTTGCACGTGCTGCCTGGCTCCTCGCTCCACATCCAGCCTCTTTGGATCTGTAATTTTGTAATTTGCACGTGCTGTCTGGCTCCTCGCTCCACATCCAGCCTCTTTGGATCTGTGTCTTGGGGGGGACACCACGCAACACTCTAAGGTACTTGGACCTCGGAAAAACAGGGCAGACTGAGGCCTTCTATCTTACAGCCCACTTCTGCACACTCCTCTCTGCAAAACAGCCACATGTAGACTCCTCCTCCTCCTGTTCCAGACTCAATCAAGTCACTTGAGCAGCAGGACTTTTTCCCGCTGTTCTCTGTTTTGACAGCAGGTGGCAGCATAACACAAGGAAGTCCACCAAACAGTCTTTTAACCTATATATATATATATATATATATATATATATATATATATATATATAAATGTTAACAGGTCTTACATTTCCCCCCCTCTTTAACCTCGGCCGTCCCGGCCGATACACTCCTGGGGCACTCTGCAAAGGGGCACACGGTGGCAACTCCTGCCCTGCTTCACAACCTGTTACTTGGGAGCCAATGTCGTAAAACAGGATTCAGTGACAGAACACACAAATTCATCTGCCAAGTACCGATCAGGGGGAATACCAGCATTAGCCCGCTCAGTCCGGCGTGGCACCACAGCTAACTCGCCAGACGTCGGCGCCGTATCAGGGAGTACAGTATTCCCGTCCCCATCTCTGGAGATTAGTGACTCCTGCTCTGCAGGGGTGGCACCTGTGTCTTGAACGGATGGGGGTGTGGATCTCTCCCAGTCTGCTGGGTTGGTCGGGGCCCGCCACCATTCTTCATCGTCAGAGCCCTCTTCGAAGGTAACAGGAACAGGCACGGGCACCGTCTCCGAGGTACTTTGTCTGGTCCTATCTTCTGAATAGCAGGGCCTCAGCATATTACGATGCAGGATGAGGGTGCCGCCTCTTTGCTCGACTCTCACTTCGTATACTGATCCATGGGGCGAGATTCTTCTGATCACAATGTACGGCTCTGTTTTCCAGCGCTCGCTCAACTTGTGTCTCGGGTGTTTCTCTGCAACTAGTACTCTGTCTCCTGGTAAGAACGGGGTTTCACACACAGGTTTCCACTGCGGGTGTGTCTTTTCTTGCAACCGCTTGGTGACAATTCGATGGATAGTCTCCAGCCGTCGACGGTGACAATCAACCCAGGAACCTACGCTCTGACCTTCACTGATCTCGGGGGGAGCTAGGTTCACTCTTCAATGCCTCTTCCGGCTCTTCCAAACAGTAGCACGTATGGGGTGTACCCTGTGGTGGAGTGGACACGATTATTGTACGCCCACACGAGTTCTGCGAGATAGCCGGGCCAGTGATTCTTACGATCATCCTCCAACGTGCGTAGCATTTGTAGGAGGGTCCGGTTAAATCTCTCGCAGGCTCCGTTGCCCTGTGGATGATAAGGCGTAGTCCTTGACTTCTGCATTCCGTAAATCCTTTGCAGCTCTCTCATGACACTGCCCCGAATGCAAGCTCCTTGGTCAGAATGTATTCTTTTGGGTCAGCCGTACAACCGGATAAAGTCATCACTGATGGCTCGAGCAGCTGATTCAGCCGTCTGATCTCTGGTGGGCGTCACCACCACAAATTTGGAGAAGTAATCTGTCATCACAAGGCAGAACTGATAGCCCCGGTGGGAGTGGCAAATCTTGAGATAATCGATCATGAGTACTTCCAACGGCTCTTTGGTTACAATAGTCTGTACTGGTGCTTGCTGTGGAGGAGCCTTACTTAACTCGCAGGAACGGCACAGTTTACAGGCCTTCTCTACTGCCTGAAGCATCTGAGGACAGTATACTATTCTTTGCAACCACTGGTAAGTCTTGTCAGGTCCGAAATGGGCTCCATTCTCATGCGCCTCTCGGGCCAATGGTACTGCCATCTTCTGGGGTATCACTACTTGCCACCGTACTTCCAACTCTGTAGCTAGGTGCACCTTCCGATACAGCATCCCTTCTTGCACCGACAGCTTATCCCACTGGCTGAGAATCTGGAGGGCCACGTGCGACAGCGTGGCCCGTATTTCCTTTCTAGGCTTGCGCTGCTGGATCACCCACTCTTTCACTTGAAGCAGTTCTGGGTCAGATGACTGGATTTTCACCCATTCCTCTCTGGTTTGGCCAAGCAGGCATGATGTCATGCCCGACGTAATTTCCAGCATACGAGCCTCTACCACTTGAGCGGTGAATTTACTAAAGTCCGGAATTTCGTCTTCCTCCAACTGTTCATCTCTCTCCCCCACTGGGGCTTCGGCGGTAACACGAGAAAGGGCATCCGCATTCTGATTTTCATGCTTGGAGCAGTACTGCACATGATAATTGTATCTGGAGAGTCGTTCCATTGCTCCCAGTTTGGCGGTGGAGATGTGAGCCAGGGGGTTATTATCCGTATAGACTTCAATTTGAGCTCCCGTGAGATATTCCGAGAACCTTTCGGTTATTGCCCATACTAGTGCCAGTAACTCCAACCGAAAGGAACTGTAATTCTCGGGGTTGCGCTCGGCTTCTCGCAACGTCCGACTTCCATATGCAATCACCCGTTCAGTACCATTCTGTACCTGGGCCAGTACTGCACCCAGGCCGTAGAGGCTCGCGTCTGTATACAACCGAAAGGGGGGGTTATAGTCTGCATAGGCAAGCACAGGGGCGCTAACCAAGGCCTCTTTCAATCGGTGTAAGGCTTCTGCTTGTCTTGGTCCCCAGCAAATTTTCTGTGCTTTTGGTCCTTTCGCAGTGCCTCGGAGCAATTCGTGCAAAGGTTCTGCCTCCTTCGCGAAATCTTTGATAAAGCGACGGTAATAACCGGCTAGCCCCAGGAAAGCTCGAACCTCCCGCACTGTGCTGGGTGTGGGCCATTGTAGCACTGCTCTCACTTTCCCATCGGAGGGCTGTACGCCGGCTTCCGACACCTTGTGTCCGAGATATTCAATCTCTTCCTGAAAGATCCGACATTTTTTTGGTTTTAGTTTAAGCCCATGGGCCCGTAACCGCTGAAACACTTGGCCCAGGTTTTCTAGATGTTTCTCAAAGGTTGCAGAATACACTACTATGTCGTCCAGGTAAATCAATGTGGCCTCGAAGTTCATGTCTCCAAGGCAACTTTCCATGAGGCGCTGAAAAGTTCCTGGGGCATTATTTAGTCCAAACGGCATGCGATTGAACTCGAAGAGTCCCATGGGTACAATAAATGCGGTCTTGGCCTTGTCTTTCTCTGCCACAGGGACCTGCCAATATCCGCTGGCCAGATCGAGGGAGGAGAAGTAACGTGCCTTTCCCAACGCCGACAGGGACTCCTCTATCTGGGGCAGAGGGTAGGAATCACGAACCGTGCATCCATTAAGCTTGCGGTAGTCAACACAGAAGCGGGTAGACCCATCCTTTTTCTTGACCAGCACGATTGGGGCAGCCCATGGACTCTGACTTTCTCTTACCACCCCGCTCTTCAGCATCTGCGCCAAAAGCTCTTTTAGCTCTTGGTAGTACTTTGGGGGTATTTGCCTGTACCTTTCCCTGATCGGTGGGGCATCTCCTGTGGGTATTTCGTGCTGAATCTTGTCAGTACAGCCGAAATCTTCTGCGTGATGGGAGAACGTGGCTTGATTCTCCCAAATAAAGTCCTCTATGGCTTGGGCTTGCTCCGAATCAAAGGGGCTCAGGTCCACTCCCATCTGCCCTAAGATGACGCAACTGTTCCATTGATCAGTGGGTTTCTATTTTCTTTCCATAGAAAGAGCCCAAGTCCAGGCTTCCCCTGCCATGGGCTGCAATTCAATCGATTCTGCAGCCGCCACCTCTTCAGGCGCCAGGTAGACATGGGCCAGAACAACTCCCGAGGTCAAGGTGTAGGCCTGTTCACCGGTGTTCACGCAACGGAAAGGGACCCTTCCATTTCTTACTGTTGCTAAAGTGCGAGCCACCAACGGTTCGTCTCCGTTCTCTTCACCACGGTAAGGCTCCACCAACACCTCCATCCCCTCGAGTGTACGGTGGGCCCCGACTGGCAAGGTGAGGACTGTCTCACGATTTGGAGGTAAAGTAATTGTTGTCTGTCTTGGGACTCGAACCCTCCCCACCGGGTAGCGGCTCCCACCATTCTTCCACAGTCCTCGGGCACGGATAAGGTGTTGGAAGACCTTTTGGGCAGGCCTGTTAGCAACTGTCGTCTTCCAGTAATCACAGCCCCCCTTGTTGAAGAGCAACTGGTCTAATTCTTTCAGGACGTTCATGCCCACGATAGCTGGCACCTCTCTGTTGTACCGGCCCTCCGTTAACACAATCCCTTTTTTGCCTAAGTTCTGGCCACAGGCACGTATGTTCATCCACACGACCCCTACAACCGGAATGGGAAGATTGTTTGCAGCCCTCAGTTTGATATGTGCCCCTTTGTCAATGGATACCGTTTGTCCAAAATGTTGGTAGAAGAACTGTTCTGGCATGGTGGTCACTTGGGACCCAGTATCCATCAGGCATTTTACTTCTTTCCCTTCAAATTCGGCCGTGATCGTCGGCGTGCAGGCTGCTATATCTTCAGGGCGTTGGTTTTCTCTAAGCTCAGTTGGTCTCCCCACCATGTGCCCATCCATGGAGGGAGGCACTAGTTTAACGGCGGTCTTTCTTGCGACGTCTTCCTCTCCGGACAGTGTCGGAATAAATGGTTCCGATTTCCACAGTTCCAACACTGGTAGTCTCCAGCGGGTCTCGGTCGTCTCTGCTCGATCTGTCCCCTCTCTTCTTGATAGGTATGCGTGCGGGTATTTGATCGCGGTGCTGTCGTTCTTACTTCTGACGCCGGGGCTTGCATATTCTTCAGCAACTCTTGTAGAGCAGTAACAGTCTCTTGTAACTGATCCACTTTAGCTTCAAGTTGGCTCGGTTCTCGGTTTTTCTCACCCGGGACTACCTTATGCATACAAACTTCACCCCAGGCGTTCTGCGGGTCGCAATTTTCAGTTTGTGTGCGGGAGACTGCTTCTTCCAATATTTCCTGGAAAGTTAGTTTTTTTTCTACCCTGAGCCGTTCACGGAGGGCACCTTTGATCTTGGGGTTATGTAATCCGCGGAGGAATTGATCTCGCAGGGTACGGTCAGCATAACCGGGGGTTTGTGCTAGCTCTGGCTCTGCTGTAAGCATTTGTCTCATTATTCTCTGGAGTGCATTTGCATACTGTGGCAGACCTTCTTCTTCACCCTGCAGCCTGTAGAACAGTTGCGCCTGTAAATCTCCTGCTTCTGGTTTCCCGCCATACACTCTCTCAAGAATCTTCACCACCTGCTCTAACGTCTTTCGTTCACTCTCAGGGCGCAATAAAATAGTCTCTTGAGCATGGCCTTCAAGGGCAATCAACAGTATCTCCCCTTGATTTTCTGCAGTCACTCCTGCTACTCTCAACATGCCCCTCACTCTCTGCGCCCAGTCATGGAGAGGTACATTGCTGCCAGTAAATTTTGGTATATGGGTCAGCATAGCCCCCAGGGACAGCTGCCTTGCTGGTATTCCCCCATCAGGTTGTATTAGTACACCTCCATCAGCGACACCCCCATCAGCGACACCCCCCTGTCCGTCCATTGTTCCGTACCAGCCTGCGTATCCTGCCGACTACGCCAAATGTAATAACCTGCAGGTAACGGGATATGCAAGGACTGCACGGAACCACGGGGGTTAATCAATGCAAATTTAATAATGTATTGCACAACACAGGTAGAGGAAAAGTGTGGGAAGGGGAGAAAAGCGGGAATGTGCACAGCAGTAGAGATAATGCAATATACATACAACTACTTTGAATAGCTTGTCAAGGGTAGGAAGCCTCAGATTGTACTCCCAAAAGCAAAACACAGAAATCCTTATTAAACAAAAAACCGCAGAGTCCTTGTTACCTTACTCGTATAACACAGTGCAGAGTCTTTTCCTATCTGTCCCTAACTAAAAGTAGTGTGCACACTTAACTGCAGGTTTCAGCGTGGGGTACCTCGTCACCGTTGGGGCCCGTATTCCGCTGGCAGACACCTCTAAAGTTCAGTCTTTGTCCCGGGTCTGTAACTCGCACGTGCTGCCTGGCTCCTCGCTCTACATCCAGCCTCTTTGGATCTGTAATTTTGTAATTTGCACGTGCTGTCTGCATACCACGCCCCTAGCCACACCCCTAGCCACACCCATTTGGCATTAAGGGTCATTCAGCAGATGCCGTGGACTGTTCATTCATATTCATAGCAGTCAGAATTTTTTTTATATTTCTGCGTCACTATATGACATGTTGCTTATTTGTGCCTATCAATCTGTGTTCACACGTTGCATAAATTCTGTTTCTTTTTATTTCTGTCTGCACCAAACTATACAATAACAATCTTCTCTGTTTTTTCCATTTTTGCTGCATTTTTTCTGCCTTCTCTCCATTATTTAAAGCGTTTTTGGTTCAGATGTGAATCTGCGTTTTTAAGTGTTTTTATGTACAGAGAAGCCTTTTCCTGCATTTTTTAAGCTCCACATAGAAACCTCCAGAGACCCCCCCCCCCCCCCGAAAACCACAGAATTCAGGAGCGTCTTTTCATGGAACCACATACACTTTACTTGGACAATTAAACACAGCAGAATAAATGTGCAAAAAAACAGCAGAAAAATGAAAAATATGCAGCATTTACACTACATGTGAATACGGACTAATTGTCCAAGCAAAGTGGATGAGACGTCCTGAAATCTCCGCTCCTGGTGCGTGGAAAGACGCCGCTGAACTGTGCGGATTTGGTGTTTCTTTCTTTATAAGCTTCAGGATTCACATCAGCAACAAACGTATCAATAAGGGGGACAATGTATAAAAAATACCGCAAACACGCAATAATCAGAGAACATTGTTATTGCACTCTAGGCGCGGACACCTGCAGAAAAAATGCAGCATTTACGCTATGTGTGAACACGGCCTCAGTGATCCATTTTTATTACATTTTTTATGGGTTTTAATAAAGAAAAATAATAAATTGCGCCTTTTTTTCCCGCCATTTACCGATCCCCATAAATAATCTGATCGCTGTGTTGTTCAGGTCATTACGATTACAGGGACACCAAATATGTCCATGTTATTTGCTGATTTGTGATGTTTATTATTTTATAAAAAAGTGCAATAAAATTACATTACTCTATTTTTTTTTTATTTTTAGTAACTTTATTAGAAGAAAAAAAATCCTCTTTTCCTCTCCCTCTAGAATACAGGACATAGAGATGCTGCTCTGTACAATGGAGCTGTGTCCTGTGTAATCTGCTGTGTAAGAGGCTGCATTGTAGGTTCATTTATGTGAAATCCTCCCTCTGACATCATCAATCCTAGTGGCTCAACATCTAGAGCAGCTAGGAAAGCCAGGAGTTTGCTGGACACAAGTTTTGAACGTTGCTGGTTTGAATCCAAGGTGGTGAAGATAAAAAAAAAAAAAAATTGTATTTGTATTTTTTTCCTCATTTCTTTATAGTAGTTTTATGGGAACAAATGAATCTGACTCTTTCACCAACATTGAGATACAGTATCTATCTATCTATCTATCTATCTCTATCCCTCTATCTATCTATCTATCTATGATTCTATCTATCTATGATTCTATCTATCTATCTATGATTCTATCTCTATCTATCTATTATCTGTCGTGTATCTATATATCCCTCTATCATCCATCCCTCTATCATCCATCCATCCCAATATCATCCATCCCTCCCTCTATCCCTCCATTCATCCCTCCATTCATCCCTCCATTCATCCCTCTATCATCCATCCATCCCTCCCTCCATTCATCCCTCTATCATCCATCCATCCCTGCCTCTATCCCTCCATTCATCCCTCCCTCTATCCCTCCATTCATCCCTCTATCATCCATCCATCCATCCCACTATCCCTCCATTCATCCCTCTATCATCCATGCATCCATCCCTCCCTCTATCCCTCCATTCATCCCTCCATTCATCCCTCTATCATCCATCCATCCCTCTATCCCTCCTTTCATCCCTCTATCCCTCCATTCATCCCTCCTTCTATCCCTCCATTCATCCCTCTATCATCCATCCATCCCTCTATCCCTCCATTCATCCCTCTATCATCCATCCCTCCCTCTATTCCTCCATTCATCCCTCTATCATCCATCCATCCCTCTATCCCTCCTTTCATCCCTCTATCCCTCCATTCATCCCTCCTATCCCTCCATTCATCCCTCTATCATCCATCCATCCCTCTATCCCTCCATCCATCCCTCCCTCTATCCCTCCATTCATCCCTCTATCATCCATCCATCCATCCCTCTATCCCTCCATTCATCCCTCTATCATCCATGCATCCATCCCTCCCTCTATCCCTCCATTCATCCCTCCATTCATCCCTCTATCATCCATCCATCCCTCTATCCCTCCTTTCATCCCTCTATCCCTCCATTCATCCCTCCTTCTATCCCTCCATTCATCCCTCTATCATCCATCCATCCCTCTATCCCTCCATTCATCCCTCTATCATCCATCCCTCCCTCTATTCCTCCATTCATCCCTCTATCATCCATCCATCCTTCTATCCCTCCATTCATCCCTCTATTCATCCCTCTATCATCCATCCATCCCTCCCTCTATCCCTCCTTTCATCCCTCTATCCCTCCATTCATCCCTCTATCATCCATCCATCCATCCCTCTATCCCTCCATTCATCCCTCTATCATCCATGCATCCATCCCTCCATTCATCATTCCATTCATCCCTCTATCATCCATCCATCCCTCCCTCTATCCCTCCTTTCATCCCTCTATCCCTCCATTCATCCCTCCATTCATCCCTCCATTCATCCCTCTATCATCCATCCATCCCTCCCTCTATCCCTCCATTCATCCCTCCATTCATCCCTCTATCATCCATCCATCCCTGCCTCTATCCCTCCATCCATCCCTCCCTCTATCCCTCCATTCATCCCTCTATCATCCATCCATCCATCCCTCTATCCCTCCATTCATCCCTCCTTCTATCCCTCCATTCATCCCTCTATTCATTCCTCTATCATCCATCCATCCCTCCCTCTATCCCTCCATTCATCCCTCTATCATCCATCCATCCCTCCCTCTATCCCTCCTTTCATCCCTCTATCCCTCCATTCATCCCTCCCTCTATCATCCATCCATCCCTCCCTCTATCCCTCCTTTCATCCCTCTATCCCTCCATTCATCCCTCTATCATCCATCCATCCCTCCCTCTATCATCCATTCATCCCTCCCTCTATCCCTCCATTCATCCCTCCTTCTATCCCTCCATTCATCCCTCCATTCATCCCTCTATCATCCATCCCTCTATCCCTCCTTTCATCCCTCTATCCCTCCATTCATCCCTCTATCATCCATCCATCCATCCCTCTATCCCTCTATCCCTCCATTCATCCATCCCTCCATCCATCTTTGCAGCTGAATAATCTGTTTCTGGTGTCTCACCTGCAGTATAGAGGTCAAGATAACAAAATCTTCCTATTAGTTTCAATAGAGGCAGTAGCTCAGTGGTTAGAGCTGCTGCCTTTGCAACAATGAACTCACAGCTCCATGAGTTCGAGTCCCGGCCGCCCCGAAAATCCAGAGCCGATGATAATTTAATTTAATTTATTCACTTCACTGAGGGGAGGAGTCGGGACATCAGCTGTGAGCCGCGGGAGTGCGGGACAGCCCTGATAAATCGTGCAAGTCCCGCAGAATCCGGGACGGTTGGGAGGTATGTGTCTGGCTCCTCGCTCCACATCCAGCCTCTTTGGATCGGTAATTTGCACGTGCTGTCTGGCCCCTCGCTCCACATCCAGCCTCTTTGGATCTGTGTCTTGGGGGGGGACACCACGCAACACTCTAAGGTACTTGGACCTCGGAAAACAGGGCAGATTGAGGCCTTCTATCTTACAGCCCACTCCAGCACACTCCTCTCTGCCAAACAGCCACATGTAGACTCCTCCTCCTCCTGTTCCAGACTCAATCAAGTCACTTGAGCAGCAGGACTTTTTCCCGCTGTTCTCTGTTTTGACAGCAGGTGGCAGCATAACACAAGGAAGTCCACCAAACAGTCTTTTAACCTATATATATGTGTATATATATATATATATATATATATATATATAAATAAGTGTTAACAGGTCTTACAGCAGGTCCCTGGTGGAGAGGTCTTCCTTCTCAGGAGCTCAGGAGCACACACCAGGATCAGAAGCGACCACACCCTCAATCACCACAGTGAGCAGCAGATGAGCAGAGCTGCACTCACTATTCTGCTGGTGCAGTCACTGTGTACATACATTACATTACTGATCCTGAGTTACCTCCTGTATTATACTCCAGAGCTGCACTCACTATTCTGCTGGTGCAGTCACTGTGTACATACATTACTGATCCTGAGTTACCTCCTGTATTATACTCCAGAGCTGCACTCACTATTCTGCTGGTGCAATCACTGTGTATATGTGCCGCCCCAGCAGAGAATTGAACCGCTCAGGTCCGTGGGCAATGTCCGTTCGTGGCTCGAGGGTCTCCTGACCCGGGGGCTCGGGGCCACACTCTAAAGTAAAAGGAGATATTTACACGGAGATGACTCTCCACTGGTAGGGGTATGCCCCGGGGCTCTGGGAGATAATCTTGGGTGCTGTGACTGGGAGATCACTAATGTACTCACTCAGCCAATAAGCAGACACTGACAACCGGGTAAACCATGTCTCTGGGTGCCGCTGCCACTCAAGGGGAGCTCATCCAGGTCCCGTCCCCTGCAATGCTGCCTTGTGATCCGTGACCTGCCTCCTGGCACAAAGTTTAGATTCACTGAAGGGGCTCGGTAGTCTGGAGCTTGCCGGGCCCCACTCCCCACTGTGGCTAAGTGTGGGAGCCTGCTCTCAGGGCTCACGCTTGGGATTTTTGTGAGCTGCGTATGTGGAAGGCCCTATCCCCCTCTTTGCTCTAGTGCCCCAATTCTGATGCTAGTGGGATCAGTCCATAAAAGCTCCGCTCTCCGCAGGTTAATTGCCGGGTTGCCTGAAGCTTCTCCCCGACCTAGGGTTCGTGTACCCCGCCTTGCCTTTAGTCCCGGATCGATGATAGGACCAGGCTGCCGACCGTTCACTCAATAGGTCCAGGCAGGTCTGCCACTAGGAATTTCAGGGCCCCATACTGGCAAAATTTTCGGGCCCCCTTGGGACTCCGCCCAGGCTCCACCCCAGCTCCTCCTCCACCACTCAAACTTCCTACAGTCTCACTGCCACTCTAGCATGTACCATATGGAGATGGTAGTCAACACCATAGCAAGAACATAATTGTGGAGGGGTTCACACTCACATTCTTATTCTTTGTTTGTGATACTACCTTTTATTTATTCTTCCTTTGCAAGGTTTACAGTTGCATTGACGAACAAATCAATCTCGTGTATGCTGATGTTTACTATTTGATCATGGAACTGACTGTTTAATTTTATTTGTTATGTTTAAAAATTTGAATAAAAAAGATGTTTTTAAAAAAAAAAAAAACACAATTATCAACAGAAAAAGAATGGAAGAAATAGTGGGATAGACCTAATAATCCTTTACATATCCCCAATGAAGTATCGGGGCAGTGATAATAGAATGCACAACAAGTACGGTATATAAACAACACCTGACCGTAGAGCCTCATGTTAAAGGTAATGTGGCAGTAAATCAATAGAGGGTTGTTTTTGTCAGCCTCATATCTTTTGTAGCAATAAAAGCCAAATACTGTATATATATATATATATATATATATATATATATAATGTCCCCCTCCTGATATATATGTC
This sequence comes from Anomaloglossus baeobatrachus, assembly GCF_048569485.1. Taxonomy (NCBI): domain Eukaryota; kingdom Metazoa; phylum Chordata; class Amphibia; order Anura; family Aromobatidae; genus Anomaloglossus; species Anomaloglossus baeobatrachus. The sequence continues at coordinate 20,526,774 of NC_134354.1, read as the reverse complement.
CTTTTCTTTGTCCCTATTTAGGTATATACGTCCTATCCTGGGCCCCTCCTGCTATATACATCCCCCTCCTGGGCAGATTCTGGTATATATGTCCCCTTCTTGGTATATATCTTCCCCTCCTAGAATATATCACCCCTTCCTGGGCCACTCCTGGTATATATGTCCCCATCCTTGTTTATTTGTCCCTTTCCTGGTGTATATGTCCTTCCGGTATATATGTCCCCTCCCTGGGCCACTCATGGTGTATATGTCTTCCATCTGGTATATCTGTCACATCCTGGGGTCCTCCTGTTGTGTGTAATTATATATATTATATATCCCTTTTATATATATATATATATATATATATATATATATATATATATATATGTATATATATATATATATATATATATATATATAATTTATCCCTCTCTCGGGTATATATGTTCCCGGCCTGGTCTCTGCCCCTCCTGGTGAATATGTCCTCCTCCCGGTATGTATGTCCCATCCTGGGGGCCTCCTGACATATTTGTTTGCTGCAACAAAAAACAAAAAACACTCTTCCCAGCTGCCACACGTTGCACGACATCTTCTCTAAGCAGAGAGCCGTGATCAGTGGCGTAACTACACTTTGATGGGCCTCGATGCAGAGTTTGAGCCTGTCCCCTCAACGTCAGATGTATGGGCCAATGTAGGTAGCATGCTAAATCCTATAAACACATAAAAGTTGCCCCCCTTCATTGGATAGTAATGTCCCACATCCTGTACTAATGTCCCCCATCCTGGGCCACTTCCTGGTAAATATGTCCACATCATGGCCCCATCTTGGTGCATGACCCCATCATGGCTATATCCTGGTATATATGGTCCCATCCTGATATATATGTCCTCTATCATGGCCCCATCCTGGTATACATCTCCCCCATCCTGGTATATAGCCCCTCATCCTAGTATATAGCCCCTCATCCTGGTATATAGCCCCCCACCACGCCGCACACAGTAAAAAAAATAAACGATTGTACTATATACTATTGTACTTTCATAATGAGGCATATTCAATTTGTATAGATAGATAGGATGGATGTATAGATAGATGTAAAGACAGACAGATAGGATGGATAGATAGATAGATAGATAGATAGGATGTACAAACAGACAGTATACACAGATAGACAGACAAAATATAGAGTAGGACCCTTCTATTGAGATTTGCCGTGACGTGGCAGGGGGGCCCAAAAAATTGATCAATTATTTGCTAAAAATCTCATTTTGCATTATAGTACAGTTGGAGTATGTGAAGTTTCACTTTTGTTTGCATGCCATTCTCAAGCAGTGCTGGCTCCCCCTCTTTTTACAGATAGACAGTATACACAGACAGTATATACAGACAGATAGTATACACACACAGACAGACAGACTGAATACACAGACAGACTGTATACACAGACAGACAGACAGACTGTATACACAGACAGACAGACTGTACACACAGAGACTGTATACACAGACAGACTGAATACACAGACAGACAGACTGTATACACACACAGACAGACAGACTGAATACACAGACAGACAGACTGTATACACAGACAGACTGTATACACACACAGACAGACAGACTGAATACACAGACAGACAGACTGTATACACAGACAGACTGTATACACAGACAGACAGACTGTATACACAGACAGACTATACACAGACAGACAGACTGTATACACAGACAGACAGACTGTATACACAGACAGACAGACTGTATACACAGACAATCAATAGTAGAAAAAAAGGAAGTTCCAGCGCCAGGAATGAGAAAATTAAAAATCCATTTTATTGTGCCAATGCATATTAAAATTCCAGCAAGTACAGCATATCAGTCGGATAGCAGCAGAACAACGCGTTTCGACGCCTCAGGTCTTAATCATGTTCTCTCATATACACAGACAGACAGACTGAATATACAGACAGTATACACAGACAGACAGTATATACATACAGACAGTATATACATACAGACAGTATACACAGAAAGACAGTATACACAGACAGACAGTATATACATACAGACAGTATACACAGAAAGACAGTATACACAGACAGACAGTATATACATATAGACAGTATATACATACAGATAGTATACACAGAAAGACAGTATACACAGACAGACACAGTTTTTTCACATTATATTCACCTGCCCGTGAAGCAATTCAGCACCCTCCTGCGCATCTAGCCGAGACAAGGCAGCGGCTGGGATCAGCAGGCCCCCCCAGTCTAAGATCAGTGCACCCCCACCAGTCTGAGATCAGCGCCCCCCCCCCAGTCTGAGATCAGCGCCCCCCCAGTCTGAGAACAGCGCCCCCCCGGGGTGAGAACAGCGGCCCCCCCGGGCTGAGATCAGCGTCCCCCCCGGGCTGAGATCAGTGCCCCCCCCCGGGCTGAGATCAGCGGCCCTCCCGGGCTGACATCAGCGCCATCCCCCTGGCTAACATCAGTGGGCGGGCTACCACACCACCTCACACACCCCTGGCGATAGTCTTCAGCTCACAGTGCTTACCTGTCCCGCTGGCTGCCACATCCTCGCCACCTCTGCCGCTGTTACTTGCAGGAGTGTAATGAGGTCGCAGATTGATGACCTCACCACCCTGCTGCAAGGCCCAGCGATGATGCGCTGGCGCTCTGCTCCAATCACCCTGCCTCCAATCCACCACATGGCTAATTTGCATGCTCTGCCCCGTCGCATGCAAATTAGTCATGTAAGGAAGTGAAGCGACACCGCTGCTGTGACTGGGGCCTGGTGAAGAGGAGGGGCCCGTCCTGCCGGGGGCTTAATAAAGATAAGTATTTACCCCGAGCCTGTCAGGGCTCCCTCTCTTCACCGGGCCCCCTACACCAGGCACAGTAGTAATGCCCTGATGGCGGCCCTGGGTCCAGGCATCTTGCCTCAATCCCCTGCGACCAGGGGTCCGACTCCTCTAGGTCCAGACCACCGCCTTCAACCTAGACAGCTACTCTGGGGAGCCACCGCTCCCTGCTTCCTCCACGTCCCTTCACTCTACTTCCCTCTGCTTCACTGACACTCTCCTGACCCTCCCTTCCTGACCCCTAGGTGAGCCACCCTATTCCGCTCAAGCCACCCACTGGTGTGTCTGGTGGGTGTGGTGCAGGGTGTTCCTAGGATTTGATTTGCTGTTGGAGGCAGCACAGTAAGATGGGGACCCAGAACCATGAGGGATTTGAAAACTGCAAGGGAAAAGAGCGTGCAGTACCCTGTGACGACCTGATAGTCCAGGGGCGTCACATATATTGTTACGTCCTGGAGGTGGATTCACGGGACCGTGCACCGGACTCCCCCAGAGAGGCAACCAAGAGCTAACCCCTATACAGGGACTGTCTGGTCACCCCACCAGAGGGCCTAAATGCATGGCAGCCGGAACACAGAAAGTACAGGGTACGGGTCCTTCAGAGATCGGCACGGGAAATGACTAATAGTCCAACGGGAACTGGAGGCAGGACAGATGACGGGGTCCGGATCCAGCGGGACGTGCAGGCTGGAGCATCCAGGTGAAGTCCAGGTGACGGGTTCAGGCTGACGGGAGATGGCGGGATCCTCAGCAAACAGTCACCGGGACACTTCCTGGGTAATCAGCACTCTGGGACCAGGTCAGGACGGCAGACGGGCTCTGCGGAAGAGACAGGGTTAATCTGGGTACAAGGCACAGAGGGACCTGAAAACCTAGCTATGGGAACACGTTGAACAGGCACCGCCCACAGGGAAAAGGAAGTCTTATATACCCTGTACCTGTAATTATCCCTATCCTGTTCCCGGGACGCTGGCCCTTTAAGAAGAGGTGAGTGAGCGAGTGCCCTAATGCGCATGCGCGAGGCCCGAGTGCTGGAGACCAGAGCAGGAAGCGGCGGGGAAGGTGAAGGAGATGCAGGGGAGCCAGAGGGAGTGTCCGGGGTCGCAGGGGAAAGCCGGGACCAGCTGACGGAAGGCACAGGGGACGTACGGGAGGGGGAGTGAGAGGGACCGCCGCGGGCAGGAGAACCGGAGACCGGAGCGGTGAGTGACAGGCGGCGATGGGACCCGGGGAGCGTGACATATATACATTACTTATATATACATTACTTATCCAGTACCGATCCTGAGTTACATCCTGTATTATACTCCAGAGCTGCACTCACTATTCTGCTGGTGGAATCATTGTGTACATACATTACATTACTTATCCTGTACTGATCCTGAGTTACATCCTGTATTATCCTCTAGAGCAGCACTCACTATTCTGCTGGTGCAATTACCGTGTACATACATTACATTACTGATCCTAAGTTACCTCCTGCATTATACTCCAGGGCTGCACTCACTATTCTGTTGGTCGAGTCACTGTGTACATACATTACTGATCCTGTTCTGATCCTGAGCTACATCCTATATTATACTTCAGAGCTGCACTCACTATTCTGCTGGTGCAGTCACTGAGTACATACATTACGTATCTTGCAATAATTCTGAGTAACATCCTTGATGAAATTGGTGAACTGCGTCATGTCTTGTGTAATGTATAACTTACACCATAATTATATACAGGAGATGCCCATGTTATACCAGCTGTACATATATAATTATATACAGGAGATGCCCAGGTTATACCAGCTGTACATATATAATTATATACAGGAGATGCCCAGGTTATACCGGCTGTACATATATAATTATATACAGGAGATGCCCAGGTTATACCGGCTGTACATATATAATTATATACAGGAGATGCCCAGGTTATACCGGCTGTACATATATAATTATATACAGGAGATGCCCAGGTTATACCGGCTGTACATATATAATTATATACAGGAGATGCCCAGGTTATACCGGCTGTACATATATAATTATATACAGGAGATGCCCAGGTTATACCGGCTGTACATATATAATTATATACAGGAGATGCCCAGGTTATACCGGCTGTACATATATAATTATATACAGGAGATGCCCAGGTTATACCGGCTGTACATATATAATTATATACAGGAGATGCCCAGGTTATACCGGCTGTACATATATAATTATATACAGGAGATGCCCAGGTTATACCGGCTGTACATATATAATTATATACAGGAGATGCCCAGGTTATACCGGCTGTACATATATAATTGTATACAGGAGATGCCCAGGTTATACCGGCTGTACATATATAATTGTATACAGGAGATGCCCAGGTTATACCGGCTGTACATATATAATTGTATACAGGAGATGCCCAGGTTATACCGGCTGTACATATATAATTGTATACAGGAGATGCCCAGGTTATACCGGCTGTACATATATAATTATATACAGGAGATGCCCAGGTTATACCGGCTGTACATATATAATTATATACAGGAGATGCCCAGGTTATACCGGCTGTACATATATAATTATATACAGGAGATGCCCAGGTTATACCGGCTGTACATATATAATTATATACAGGAGATGCCCAGGTTATACCGGCTGTACATATATAATTATATACAGGAGATGCCCAGGTTATAGCAGCTGTACATATATAATTATATACAGGAGAGGCCCGGGTTATACCGGCTGTACATATATAATTAGATATAGGAGATGTCCAGGTTATACCGGCTGTACATATATAATTATATACAGGAGATACCCAGGTTATACCGGCTGTACATATATAATTATATACAGGAGATGCCCAGGTTATACCAGCTGTACATATATAATTATATACAGGAGATGCCCGGGTTATACCGGCTGTACATATATAATTATATACAGGAGATACCCAGGTTATACCAGCTGTACATATATAATTATATACAGGAGATGTCCAGGTTATACCGGCTGTACATATATAATTATATACAGGAGATGCCCAGGTTATACCAGCTGTACATATATAATTATATACAGGAGATGCCCAGGTTATACCGGCTGTACATATATAATTATATACAGGAGATGCCCAGGTTATACCAGCTGTACATATATAATTATATACAGGAGATGCCCAGGTTATACCAGCTGTACATATATAATTATATACTGGAGCTACCCAGCTTATATCAGCTGTACATATATAATTATATACAGGAGATGCCCAGGTTATATCAGCTGTACATATATAATTATATACAGGAGATGCCCAGGTTATACCAGCTGTACATATATAATTATATACAGGAGATGCCCAGGTTATACCAGCTGTACATATATAATTATATACAGGAGATGCCCAGGTTATATCAGCAGTATATATAGCTAATTATATACAGGAGATGCCCAGGTTATATCAGCTGTATATATAGATAATTATATACAGGAGATATCCAGGTTATACCAGTTGTACATATATAATTATCTACAGATGATACCTAGGTTATACCAGCTGTACATATACAGTGTGTCCACCCATATCCTGTCCACCGCCATTACTTGAGAATGACGGCAGCTATAGGCATAGAAGTGGTGTCTAGGTATAGTAAAGTAGCCATGCATTACGCAATGAAACCACCTATAGCGCCACCTGGTGGAAAACAACGGAGTTAGTATTTTTATTTAGAAAACGGAACGAGATAGAGAAAAAAAATTAATTACAAAGTTGTAGGACATCATCAATTCAATACGAATCGACACCTTGCATACAGAAATGCTATGATTAGAATGTGTAAAACTCACAAGGCTGCGGACGTGAAGCGATACCTCATGGAGACCTTCCTACAAGTCATTGGGTATGGGGCTGTGTGGAGTGGCCTCCACGCTCACCTGACCTGACCTCATTGGACTTCTTTCTGTGAGGTCACATCAAACAGCAGATGTATGCGACCCCTCCACCAACATTGCAGGACCTACGACCACGTATCACAGATGCTTGTGCAAACGTGTCACCTACCATATTGCACAACGTGCAGCAAGATACAGTATGCTGTGCAGAGTCCAGATTTGCATTGCAGCAAGGTACAGTATGCTGTGCAGAGGCCAGATTTGCATTACAGCAAGGTACAGTATGCTGTGCAGAGTGCAGATGTGCATTGCAGCAAGATACAGTATGCTGTGCAGAGGCCAGATTTGCATTAGAGCAAGATACAGTATGCTGTGCAGAGGCCAGATGTGCATTGCAGCAAGATACAGTATGCTGTGCAGAGGCCAGATGTGCATTGCGGCAAGATACAGTATGCTGTGCAGAGGCCAGATTTGCATTACAGCAAGATACAGTATGCTGTGCAGAGGCCAGATTTGCATTAGAGCAAGATACAGTATGCTGTGCAGAGTGCAGATGTGCATTGCAGCAAGATACAGTATGCTGTGCAGAGGCCAGATTTGCATTACAGCAAGATACAGTATGCTGTGCAGAGGCCAGATTTGCATTAGAGCAAGATACAGTATGCTGTGCAGAGGCCAGATGTGCATTGCGGCAAGATACAGTATGCTGTGCAGAGGCCAGATGTGCATTGCAGCAAGATACAGTATGCTGTGCAGAGGCCAGATTTGCATTAGAGCAAGATACAGTATGCTGTGCAGAGGCCAGATGTGCATTGCGGCAAGATACAGTATGCTGTGCAGAGGCCAGATGTGCATTACAGCAAGATACAGTATGCTGTGCAGAGGCCAGATGTGCATTGCGGCAAGATACAGTATGCTGTGCAGAGGCCAGATGTGCATTGCAGCAAGATACAGTATGCTGTGCAGAGGCCAGATGTGCATTGCAGCAAGATACAGTATGCTGTGCAGAGGCCAGATGTGCATTGCAGCAAGATACAGTATGCTGTGCAGAGGCCAGATGTGCATTGCAGCAAGATACAGTGTGCTGTGCAGAGTCCAGATGTGCATTGCATCAAGATACAGTATGCTGTGCAGAGGCCAGATGTGCATTGCAGCAAGATACAGTATGCTGTGCAGAGTCCAGATGTGCATTGCAGCAAGATACAGTATGCTGTGCAGAGGCCAGATGTGCATTGCAGCAAGATACAGTATGCTGTGCAGAGGCCAGATGTGCATTGCAGCTGATGGGGGCCACTGAGCATCAAAGTTAAATGAGCGCCATATGCATGACCAGCATTCAATGTTTTGTGGGGTCATGGGTTTCATATCATAGCATTTCTGTATGCAAGGCGTCGATTCGTATTGAATTGATGATGTCCTGCAACTTTGTAATTCACTTTTTTTTCTCTATCTCGTTCCGTTTTCGAGATAAAAATGCTAACTCCATTGTTTTTCACCAGGTGGCGCTATAGGTGGTTTCATGGCTAATTTACTATACCTAGACACCACTTCTATGCCAATAGCTGCCGCCGTTCTTCAAGTTAATGGCAGTGGACAGGATATGAGTGGACACACTGTATAATTATTCACAGGAGATACCCAGGTTATACCAACATGCTCCATATTCTTACTATGTACAAGAAAATATACTAGTTATATATACTCCTTCTTGTGGTTTTGCAACTAGCGGAGAACGAGAGTCACAACCCCCCCCATTCTGATTATACGTGGGGGTCTCACTGCACTGATGTAACACTTCTCATCTATCCAGTGATAACCTGCTGAGTACAGATTGTCTCTTAAAGACACAGTGCAGCTAACCTCTACGTTCCATGTTCTATCAGCTTCTCCCGGTAACATTCCGGCTTTCCAATACACTGTGAGCTTCATGGTTAATCGTCGGTTGAGTGAAAGGTTTTATAAGAGAGAAAATAATGAACGCAGCGTCTACATAAGAGATTTTACATATTTACTTTCAAATAAAATCTTTCCAGCAAGATCTACCATGGAAAGTGATTGTCCTCTTGGACAATAACTAAGCTGAATGTTTGCATTGTTGGAAATTCTCCACTGTGTAATGCCACCTTAATAACTTATTGGTAGGCGTATCCATATTTCATGGGCATAACTCAGACTCTGGGCAACTCCTCCGATAAGATGATTTCTGTTTGGTTAACCAATATTTATTCCCCTCTGTATCTGCAGGTCGGACTCTCCGGATGACGACTGTGGGATGTGAATTGTTCCAGTCGGCCTCTTGTGAGATGGACGTTGATGAGATGACCTGAAGAAGTCACCGCTGATCTCCGGTCTGTGTTTGCCTTTGGCACCTTTGGTCCTGAAAAAAGTAGTAATGAGAATCACCGGCATCTTCGGAAACCTCTTGTGCCAGATCCGGCTCCTGCTTTTTATTGCGGTGTGTGTAACGATTGTTGGTTGGACCAATTTTTACATGAAGGACAGCACACGCTACACCCCCAAATACAGAACCCCGGTGGAAAACTTCTGGAAGTCTCCCCTCTCAGAGAAGAAGACAGAGGAGAATAGCCAGCCACCTCTCGTGGAACAGACTTCCCAGAAAGAAGAGGACTTAAAAATCTGCCCTATACTGTCACCAAACCTTCGTGAGTATAGAATTATCATTATGTCACTAGGGAAAAAATAAAAATACCGTATTTTTCTGATTATAAGACGCACTTTTCCTCCCAAAAATTTGGAAGCAAAATGAGGGGTACGTCTTAAAATCCGAATGTAGCTTACCGTGGGGTGGTAGAGAGGGAGGGCAATGTGTGCCGCCCCCGTGCCAGCATTCGGCGCTGCTCGGATCCGGGCATTCAGGGCTGGTGGATCGAGGGTCTCCGAACACGCCGAATAAATGGGGGGACGTAGATGTACGGGCTAGGCCGTAGTAAGTTCGTGATGCCACCAACGGTGTGGGGTGAGGTGGGACACCACCGCTGCTGTTATGGGGCACCCGGAAGAGATGTTGTGCAGCAAGTTATTAACCCCTCCGTGGGTATGGGGTGGTGGCCCCGGGACCCGGTGGCTCAGTGCAGGGGATGGCGACCACAGGGGGATGCTGGTGTACTCACTGTTAGTAAAACACACAAGTCTCTGGTAAACCAAGGTGATGGTGGCCGGTGCTGCGGCCGGTTGCATTCAGGTCCCCCACCCGGCTGGTGGTCTCTATCCTTTTCCTGCACTGCTTTGTGTAAGGTGGACTTTCCTAGTGTGAAACTCAGGAGTCCACTCCCGGCTGGATGTGGCCTAGGGAGCTGTGCCCGCAGACACTGGCCCATGGGATCTATGGGTCCTGGCGGTGACCTCTTATCCCTAATCGGTGGGCTGTTGTCTTCTATGAAGGACTTTGGGTGGGACAGGACCTCTAGTCCTGGCCTCAATCGGTTAATTAACCAGTTCCACTTGGTTCTGGTCCTGGCTTCAGGGTTAGAGTACCTCCCTTTGTGCTCCGGTTTCTGGGTCGGCTCCCCGTGTCGGTACCGGCGGGCTACAACCCTGTCCCAGTCCACCTCGGTTCAACCGAGCCGTCTTCCCGTGTCTTGCTGCTGGTGACCACCATATGCCTACTAGCCAGTAGCTCCAGGGCTCCTACACTGGTACCGTTCAACTTGACTTCACTGCTGTAGCTACACTTAGCTCCAGCCCATACTCCTCTCCAAAATGAACTTCAAACTGATCTAGACTGATATGCTGCTTTTCCCGCCCCGGGCTGTCTGGACCCCTGGGTGGGCGTTTCCCAACCACCTGGTCACGCCCACTGGTGTGTCTATCTTTCCCTAAGGGGGGGTGATTAGGGTTTTTTGTTGGCTGTATATTTCCTAGTGAGGGAACGGTGTAGTGCGGGGGCCTAACTGTGACTACCTGGTTTTGCCAGGGCGTCACACTCCCCCTTGGTTAAACACAGACCATCCGCGGGCTGTCCGACCACCACCGTTTATTGAACTAGAAAAAGGAGATAAAACGGGTAAAACATCTTACAATTATAATAACATTTACATAGAAGTATATTTTAGCTCTTCCCTTACGGGAGGCATTTTTCTTAAACGTTGCAGATATAAACAACCGGGACGGGACAGACCAGGTCCTTCTCACCTCACCCACTGTTACGGGGGGCTGTCTGATAATAACCTAAAAGGAGTATCAGACAGTCAGGGTCCACCGTGCAAAGACTTTGCTGCAGACTATGGCAGAGTGCAATACCTCTGTTAACTCACAGAAGGATATAATAAGTAAGTAAAGCAATTCCTCCCTTACTTGGAGGGTGTGTAGAATGATCTCTGTTAATAATCACAGAGACAAAGGCAATGTGTGCGAAATGGCACCTACCTAGGTCCGCTCTTCTAGTGGTGCAAAAGAGACTAACAGCAGCGTAAGCCGCACAAAGCTCCTACCTGCGTTCGCTCCACTAGTGTGCGAGGATACGAACCACTAGATATGGCACCTGCCTAGGTCCGCTCTTCTAGTGGTGCAAAAGAGACGAACAGCAGCGTAAGCCGCACAAAGCTCCTACCTCTGTTCGCTCCCCTAGTGTGCGAGGATACGAACAACTGCCAGACGCAGTATAAGGAACGTTACCCTAGCGGCAACGTCCACCTACGAGTAGAATCACAAGGCCCAGCCAGACCATGTGCCTCAGGCACCTGCCTATGTCCGCTCCCCTAAGAGGTAAGGATACGGACAGCAGCCGAAGCTGTAAGGTATAAGAACGCTACCCTGCCGGTAGCGCTCACCTAGCATAGACAGAGGAATGCCTAGAGGAACGCGCACAGAGCGTCTACTCATATGCATGAACCAAGAGGACTGAGCACCATGCGGCGTGTGTCAGGGTCTTATATAGACTCTGTGCCTCATCCAAGATGGAGGACACCAGAGCCAATCCGCTGCCAGAACGACAGGAGTGACGTCATGCTGGCCTATCACCGAGCAAGACGTCACAAGCACATGACCAGCGACCAATCGGCATAGAAGGTGTCAGAGACATGTGACCTCGTGTCAGCGATGATGTCACCCGCACATGTGCAATGGCTCCAAGATTGGACTTAGTCTCTGGCGCTCGCACATGTGCAGTAGCAAGAAATCTGGACTTAGTTTCCAGCGCTCGCACATGTGCAGTAGCAAGAAATCTGGACTTAGTCTCCAGCGCTCGCACATGTGCAGTAGCAAGGAATCTGGACTTAGTCTCCAGCGCTCGCACATGTGCAGTAGCAAGAAATCTGGACATAGTCTCCAGTGCTCGCAGCAACCGTAACACCCACCCAGAACAACTGGTGTGCACCCCTTACCCAATTCCAGGACAGGTCCGGGTGTTGCCAGTACAGGCCAGGTAAAAAGTTCCTTACCCGGCAGTCCTTTTTCAAGGGCCCCACGTCCAGTGGACCCCTGACCTGGAGGGTAGTCATCGGTTTTGCTGGTGACAGGGCCTCGGCCGACTCTACCTCAGGCCCATCCTTCAACTAGCCTCTCCAGAGACTGCGGCTTGGTGAGAAGGTAGGTCTGGGGCTATTTACAAGACCCAAAAGTTTATGGGTTGGCTCGCAAGTTCTAAGCCATTGTCTTTAGAAACGGGGGTTTAACTGCAAACCGGGATCAACGGACAGTCCCAACGGGGACTTTGCAGAGGAGGTAGCCGGGAACCGCTACCACTGCTGCATGGGGCCATATGTCTCACTTGGCCCCCGGGGGTCAGCATTCCGGGACCAGCTGCAATGCATCCCGGAGCTTTGAACTTCCATCGGGAACGGAGGTGGTATAGCAGGTGATGCCGCTGCTCCTGGGAGCAGTGCCGGCCGGCACTCCCCCATCACGTAGGAAACAGGCTCCAGCTCCGGGTAGGTCAACGAGGACGAGACGGTCTGGGTAGCTTTCTCCCGTTGTGACACTGCGCGGGTAGCTCGGCTCTCACGGGCCCACACCACGGCCACCATCCTCCGGACCTCCGCTTTCCACTCCAGCACCTGTTGCAGAGACTGCGACCGAACCCGGACACATAATCTCCCCAGCTCCCGCTCCAGCCAGGCAGCGGTCCCTATCGGTAAGCGACCTGACTTGCGTTCCTCCTCAGGGACCTCCGCTCCACTCTGGGGCGCCGCCGCTGCAGTGGTCGGCGTGGGGCCGGCATCGGGTTTAGGAGCAGACATTCTCCCGCTGCTCCCCCTTGGTCTTTTGCTGGCACTTCTTACTGCGGCCTGTTAGTTTCGTTTTGCGACTTCCGGGCTCGCTTTCCGGCCGTGTTTCCAGGGGGCGGGGCTTTGGCTTTTGTGCCCTTTTCTCGGGGAAAAAGACGCTGGGCTATAGTTTTCGCGCCCAAACTGGCGGCAAAATGGCGACTTCTGAAAATTTAGCAACGGATCACCGCTGACTGTCCAATACAAGGCGCACTTCCACAAGGTAAGTGGATGGGTAAGTATCCTGTTCATGACGCCAAGTTTCGAGGTGTGCCACCCCCGTGCCAGCAGCCGGTGCTGCTCAGATCCGAGCCTTCAGGGGTGGTGGCTCGAGGGTCTCCGGACCCGGGGGTCTCGCGGACACGCCGAATAAATGGGGGGACGTAGATGTACGGGCTAGGCCGTAGTAAGTTCGTGACGCCACCCACGGTGTGTGGTGAGGTGGGACACCACCGCTACTGTTATGGGGCACCCGGTGGAGATGTTGTGCAGCAAGTTATTAACCCCTTCGTGGGTAGGGATGGTGGCCCCGGGACCCGGTGGCTCGGTGCAGGGGATGGCGACTGCAGGGGGGTGCTGGTGTACTCACTGTTAGTAAAACACACAAGTTTCTGGTAAACCAAGGTGATGGTGGCCTGTGCCGCGGCCGGTTGAGTTCAGGTCCCCCACCCGGCTGGTGGTCTCTATCCTTTTCCTGCACTGCTTTGTGTAAGGTGGACTTTCCTAGTGTGAAACTCAGGAGTCCGCTCCCGGCTGGATGTGGCCTAGGGAGCTGTTCCCGCAGAGGCTGGCCCGTGGGATCTATGGGCCCTGGCGGTGACCTCTTATCCCTAATCGGTATGAGGGACTTTGGGTGGGACAGGACTTCTGGTCCTAGCCTCAATCGGTTAATTAACCAGTTCCACTTGGTTCTGGTTCTGGCTTCAGGGTCCGAGTACCCCCCTTTGTGCTCCGGTTTCCGGGTCGGTTCCCTGTGTCGGGACAACCCTGTCCCGGTCCACCTCAGTTCCACCAAGCCGTCTTCCCGTGTCCCGCTGACTGAGACCACCGTCTGCCTTCTAGCCAGTGGCACCAGGGCTCCTACCCTGGTACCATTCAACTTGACTTCCCTGCTGTAGCTTCACTTAGCTCCAGCCCACACTCCTCTCCAAACTGAACTTCAAACTAATCTAGACTGATCTGCTGCTTTTCCCGCCCCGGGCTGTCTGGACCCCTGGGTGGGCGTTTCCCAACCACCTGGTCACGCCCACTGGTGTGTCTATCTTTCCCTAAGGGGGGGTGACTAGGGTTTTTGGTTGGCTGTATGTTTCCTAGTGAGGGAACAGTGTAGTTCGGGGGGGCCTAACTGTGACTACCTTGTTTTACCAGGGCGTCACAAATGCTATGGCGCTGCTCTATGCGGCTCGCGGCTCTGCTCTTTACGACTCTGTGCAGTGGGCAGCGAAGCTCTGTGCGGCAGTCAGCGAGGCACGGGAAATTCTGAAGAGGTCATTGGTAAGGGCTTCAAATAATGGCACCCACAATTGACGCATGTGCAGATGGAGCTCTCATCTACGCACACGCCGACTCCAGACACCATTTCTTTGAAGCCTGTACGGCCGACATCTTCGGAATGGCCAGTGCCTTACCACCTGCAGCGAGCACCAGCTGACAGTCATGACAAATAGGCGGAAGGCACTCACCAAGATGCTCAATAAAAAAAAGCTGTTTATTCGACCATCAGGTCAGGGGGAAAGGCGTGAGGGAGAACACACAAGCTCACAGCAGCGCCGACTGTCCCAGCACAGATTAGCGCCAACTGCCCCAGCACAAAGCAGCGTTGGCTTCTCTAGCACAGAGCAGCACCGGCTGCCCCAGCACAGAGCAGCACCGGCTGCCCCAACACAGTGCCGCAGCGAGCATCTGGGGCCCCCTCTGCACTGCTCGCAGCATCGCCATACTCTACCACCGACCCTCCCTCCTGTGACCCTGCTCCACCACTACTGCTGTCCCACCTCCCCGGTAATGCACCATATGATTATAAAACGGACCCCATATTTTTTTTCTTTTTTACCCTTTTTTATCTCTAAATTTGGGGTGCGTGTTATCATCCAGTGCGTCTTATAAAATGAAAAATATGGTAGGTGTAAATTACTTCATTGTTTTTTTTTTAGTGTAGTCAGAACCCCTAGTTATATGAGTACAGTGGACTACTCCCCACTTGCAGCATTGAGGAATAGACCACTATTTCCATATTGTAGGTGATCCTGACTACGTTGAAAAACCGAGGATTGCTTTGTCTTATTTCCTAACTCTGATATGTCGCTAAATAAAATAAATGAAGTATATAATAAGCGTTAGTAAAAAGATGGATACAGAAGCATTAGAAACATTTTCTGGGAATGGACATTGATGATTATTGATATACTAGAAGGTGGCCCGATTCTACGCATCGGGTATTCTAGAATTTACTTATTGTGTAGTTCATGTATGATTTTTGTTATAGATATAGATATATATATATATATATATATATATATATATATATGTTGTTGTGTGTAGTTACCAAGTGTTTGTGTAGGGCGCTGTACATGTTCTGGGTGTTGTCTGGGTGTGGCGGGGGGTGAGAGCGGTGTTGTATGTGTGTTGCGTTGTTTGTGGAGCGCTGTGTGTCTGTTGCGTTGTGTGTGTGTGTTGCGCGGTTTGTGTGGGTGTGGTGTGTTTTGGGGAGAGGTATGTTTTGTGCAATGTGTGTGTTGTGCGGTATGTGCGTATATTTATGTATGCCGCGGTGTTTGTGTGTTGGGTGTTGTTTGTGTGCAGCGTTGTCTGTGTGTTTGGGTGTCTGTGTATGGCGGTGTTTGTGGTTCCCTGTGTGTGTGTGAGTGTGTGTGTGTGTGTTGGAGGGAGGTGTGCACCTCCCATTGTGCTCCATCCCCCATGCTGCACACCCCCCATCATGCCCCATCCCCTATGCTGGGCATTCCCCATCGTGCTCCATCCCCCATGCTGCACACCCCCCATCGTGCTCCATCCCCCATGCTGCGCACTCCCCATCGTGCTCCATCCTCCATGCTGCGCACTCCCCATCGTGCTTCATCCTCCATGCTGCGCACTCCCCATCATGCTCCCTCCCCCATGCTGCGCACCCCCCAACGTGCTACATCCCCCATGCTGCGCACTCCCCATCGTGCTACATCCCCCATGCTGCGCACTCCCCATCGTGCTACATCCCCCATGCTGTGCACCCCCCATCGTGCTACATCCCTCATCGTGCTACATCCCCCATCGTGCTACATCCCCCATGCTGCGCACACCGCCATCGTGCTCCATCCGCCATGCTGCGCACTCCCCATCGTGCTACATCCGCCATGCTGCGCACTCCCCATCGTGCTACATCCCCTATGCTGCGCACCCCCCATCGTGCTCCATCCCCCATGCTGCGCACTCCCCATCGTGCTACATCCCCCATGCTGCGCACTCCCCATCGTGCTACATCCCCCATGCTGCGCACTCCCCATCGTGCTACATCCCCCATGCTGCGCACCCCCCATCGTGCTATATCCCCCATCATGCTACATCCCCATCGTGCTACATCCCCCATGCTGCGCACTCCCCATCGTGCTACATCCCCCATGCTGCGCACCCGCCATCGTGCTCCATCCGCCATGCTGCGCACTCCCCATCGTGTTACATCCCCCATGCTGCGCACTCCCCATCGTGCTACATCCCCCATGCTGCGCACCTCCCCATCGTGCTACATCCCCCATGCTGCGCACTCCCCATCGTGCTACATCCCCCATGCTGCGCACTCCCCATCGTGCTACATCCCCCATGCTGCACACTCCCCATCGTGCTACATCCCCCATGCTGCGCACTCCCCATCGTGCTACATCCCCCATGCTGCGCACTCCCCATCGTGCTACATCCCCCATGCTGCGCACTCCCCATCGTGCTACATCCCCCATGCTGCACACTCCCCATCGTGCTACATCCCCCATGCTGCGCACCCCCCATCGTGCTACATCCCCCATGCTGCGCACCTCCCCATCGTGCTCCATCCCCCATGCTGCACACTCCCCATCGTGCTCCATCCCCCATGCTGCGCACTCCCCATCGTGCTACATCCCCCATGCTGCACACTCCCCATCGTGCTACATCCCCCATGCTGCGCACTCCCCATCGTGCTACATCCCCCATGCTGCGCACTCCCCATCGTGCTACATCCCCCATGCTGCGCACTCCCCATCGTGCTACATCCCCCATGCTGCGCACCCCATCGTGCTACATCCCCCATGCTATAATAGTTCTCCTATTATACTCAGAGAGGAGTATAATAGGAGGACTGTAATAGGAGGAGTAGTCCTAGGGGGAGAGGAGTATAATGCCGGCTCCCTGCACATGTGTACCGGGAGCCGGTGTACGCTGGTAACTATGATACACATCGGGTAACCAAGGGACCTTAGTTACCCGATGTGTATAATGGTTACCAGCGTTCACGGGCTCCGTCAAGATCCCAGCATCGCAAGGTTATGTCTGGCGCTGCTGGGATCGTGACGGAGCCGGTGTAGAAGCAAGCGATATCCCAGGATGTTGTGAGTGTGTGGATGTGATGTGTGAGGTGTGTGTGAGAGTGAGTGTGATCTGATGTGTGTGTGTACTCACCTGGGAGTCGGAGCTCCGTGTCAGTTGGGCCAGAGCGAGCGTGCATTGCGTGAGGGGGGCGGGGCCTGCAGAGAGCCGGGGCGAGAGGCCAATCCGTGGGGGGGCGGGGCCATGGCGAGCCCAGCGGCCAATCAGCTTTGTGTCACCGTAAGGACACAATTTTGGAGCATGACAGACAGACAGACAGACAGAATAAGGCAATTATATATATAGACTAGAAGGTGGCCCGATTCTACGCATCGGGTATTCTAGAATTTACATATTGTGTAGTTAATGTATGATTTTTGTTATATATATATATATAGATGTTGTTGTGTGTAGTTACCAAGTGTTTGTGTAGGCGCTGTACATGTTCTGGGTGTTGTCTGGGTGTGACGGGGGGTGAGAGCGGTGTTGTATGTGTGTTGCGTGTGTTGCGTTGTTTGTGGAGCGCTGTGTGTCTGTAGCGTTGTGTGTGTGTGTGTTGCGCGGTTTGTGTGGGTGTGGTGTGTTTTGGGGGGAGGTATGTTTTGTGCAATGTGTGTGTGTTGCGTGGTATGTGCGTATATTTATGTATGCCGCGGTGTTTGTGTGTTGGGTGTTGTGTGTGTGCAGCGTTGTCTGTGTGTGTGGGTGTCTGTGTACGGCGGTGTTTGTGGTTCCCAGTGTGTGTGTGGTGTGTTGTGTGTGTGTGTGTTGGGGGGAGGTGTGCACCTCCCATCGTGCTCCATCCCCCATGCTGCGCACCCCCCATCGTGCTCCATCCGCCATGCTGAGCACTCCCAAACGTGCTCCATCCGCCATGCTGCGCACTCCCAAACGTGGTCCATCCGCCATGCTGCGCACTCCCAAACGTGCTCCATCCGCCATGCTGCACACTCCCAAATGTGCTCCATCCGCCATGCTGCGCACTCCCAAACATGCTCCATCCGCCATGCTGCGCACTCCCAAACGTGCTCCATCTGCCATGCTGCGCACTCCCAAACGTGCTCCATCTGCCATGCTGCGCACTCCCAAACGTGGTCCATCCGCCATGCTGCGCAGTCCCAAACGTGTTCCATCCGCCATGCTGCGCACTCCCAAACGTGCTCCATCCGCCATGCTGCGCACTCCCAAACGTGCTCCATCCGCCATGCTGCGCACTCCCAAACGTGCTCCATCTGCCATGCTGCGCACTCCCAAACATGCTCCATCCGCCATGCTGCGCACTCCCAAACGTGGTCCATCCGCCATGCTGCGCAGTCCCAAACGTGCTCCATCCGCCATGCTGCGCACTCCCAAACGTGCTCCATCCCCCATGCTGCGCACCCCCCATCGTGCTCCCAGCCTCCCCCAGCATCAGCCTCCCCCTCCCAGCCTCCCCCAGCATCAACCTCCCCCAGCATCAGCCTCTCTCCTCCCAGCCTCCCCCAGCATCAGCCTCCCCCAGCATCAGCCTCTCTCCTCCCAGCCTCCCTCCTCCCAGCCTCCCCCAGCATCAGCCTCCCCCAGCATCAGCCTCCCCCAGCATCAGCCTCTCTTCTTCCAGCCCAGCCTCCCCCAGCATCAGCCTTCCCCAGCATCAGCCTCTCTCCTCCCAGCCTCCCCCAGCATCAGCCTCCCCCTCCCAGCCTCCCCCAGCATCAGCCTCCCCCAGCAGCAGCCTCTCTCCTCCCAGCCTCCCCCAGCATCAGCCTCTCTCCTTCCAGCCTCCCCCAGCATCAGCCTCCCCCTCCCAGCCTTCCCCAGGATCAGCCTCTCTCCTCCCAGCCTCTCTCCTCCCAGCCTCCCTCCTCCCAGCCTCCCTCAGCATCAGCCTTCCCCTCCCAGCCTCCCTCAGCATCAGCCTTCCCCAGCATCAGCCTCTCTCCTCCCAGCCTCCCCCAGCTTCAGCCTCTCTCCTTCCAGCCTTCCCCAGCATCAGCCTCCCCCTCCCAGCCTTCCCCAGGATCAGCCTCTTTCCTCCCAGCCTCCCCCTCCCAGCCTCCCTCAGCATCAGCCTTCCCCTCCCAGTCTCCCCCAGCATCAGCCTCCCCCTCCCAGCCTTCCCCAAGATCAGCCTCTCTCCTCCCAGCCTCCTCCAGCACGCCGTGCTCCTCTGCCGACACTCACAGATCCGATCGCATACACTCACACACACCCGATCGCATACACTCACACACACCCGATCGCATACACTCACACACACCCAATCGCATACACTCACACACACCCGATCGCATACACTCACACACACACACACTGACGATATCGCACATCCACGCTCACACTCATACCATCCGGAGATACCACATGCTTCTGGCCATGTGATCCTCCGGCAGGTCCTGGAAGGTCACAACAGCACAGTATCGAGGCCGAGAAGCAAGCGATATCTCCGGATGCTGTGAGTATGTGGATGCGATGTGATGTGTGTGTGAGGTGTGTGTGAGAGTGAGTGTGAGCCGGTGTACACTATGATACACATCGGGTAACCAAGGGACCTTAGTTACTCGATGTGTATAATGGTTACCAGCGTTCACGGCCTCCGTCAAGATCCCAGCATCGCAAGGTTATGTCTGCGATATCCCAGGATGTTGTGAGTGTGTGGATGTGATGTGTGAGGTGTGTGTGAGAGTGAGTGTGATCTGATGTGTGTGTATGTACTCACCTGGGAGTCGGAGCTCCGTGTCAGTTGGGCCAGAGCGAGCGTGCATTGCGTGAGGGGGGCGGGGCCTGCAGAGAGCCAGGGCGAGAGGCCAATCCGTGTGGGGGGGCGGGGCCATGGCGAGCCCAGCGGCCAATCAGCTTTGTGTCACCGTAAGGACACAATTTTGGAGCATGACAGACAGACAGACAGACAGAATAAGGCAATTATATATATAGTCTAGAAGGTGGCCCGATTCTACGCATTGGGTATTCTAGAATTTACGTATTGTGTAGTTAATGTATGATTTTTGTTATATATATATATATATATAGATGTTGTTGTGTGTAGTTACCAAGTGTTTGTGTAGGCGCTGTACATGTTCTGGGTGTTGTCTGGGTGTGACAGGGGGGTGAGAGCGGTGTTGTATGTGTGTTGCGTGTGTTGCGTTGTTTGTGGAGCGCTGTGTGTCTGTAGCGTTGTGTGTGTGTTGCGCGGTTTGTGTGTGTGGTGTGTTTTGGGGGGAGGTATGTTTTGTGCAATGTGTGTGTTGTGCGGTATGTGCGTATATTTGTGTGTGCCGCGGTGTTTGTGTGTTGGGTGTTGTGTGTGTGCAGCGTTGTCTGTGTGTGTGGGTGTCTGTGTAGGGCAGTTGTTTGTGGTTCCCAGTGTGTGTGTGTGTGTGTGGTGTGTTGTGCAGTGCGCGCGCGTGTGTGTGTGTGTGTGTGTGTGCATCAGCCTCTCTTCTCTCAGCCTACCTCTCCCAGCCTCCCTCCTCCCAGCCTCCCTCAGCATCAGCCTCCCTCTCCCAGCCTCCCTAAGCATCAGCCTCCACCAGCATCAGCCTCTCTCCTTCCAGCCTCCCCCAGCATCAGCCTCCGCCAGCATCAGCCTCTCTCCTTCTAGCCTCCTCCAGCATCAGCCTCCCTCTCCCAGCCTTCCCCAGGATCAGCGTCTCTCCTCCCAGCCTCCGTCCTCCCAGCCTTCCCCAGCATCAGCTTTCCCCTCCCAGCCTCCCTCAGCATCAGCCTTCCCAGCATCAGCCTCTCTCCTCCCAGCCTCAGCCTCTCTCCTTCCAGCCTCCCCCAGCATCAGCCTCTCTCCTTCCAGCCTCCCTCAGCATCAGCCTCCTCTTCCCAGCCTTCCCCAGGATCAGCCTCTCTTCTCCCAGCCTCCTTCTTACCAGCCTCATCCTCCCAGCCTCCCTCAGCATCAGCCTTCCGCTCCCAGTCTCCCCCAGCATCAGCCTCCCCAAGCATCAGCCTCCACCAGCATCAGCCTCTCTCCTTCCAGCCTCCCCCAGCATCAGCCTCTCTCCTTCCAGCCTCCCTCAGCATCAGCCTCCCGTTCCCAGCCTTCCCCAGGATCAGCCTCTCTCCTCCCAGCCTCCTTCCTCCCAGCCTCCCTCAGCATCAGCCTTCCCCTCCCAGTCTCCCCCAGCATCAGCCTCCCCAAGCATCAGCCTCCACCAGCATTAGCCTCTCTCCTTCCAGCCTCCCCCAGCATCAGCCTCCCCAAGCATCAGCCTCCACCAGCATCAGCCTCCCTCGTCCCAGCCTCCCCCTCCCCCTCCCAGCCTCCCCCAGCATCAGCCTCTCTCCTCCCAGCCTTCCTCATGATCAGCCTCTCTGCTCCCAGCCTCCTCCAGCACGCCGTGCTCCTCTGCCGACACTCACACACCCGATCGCATCCACTCACACACACCCGATCGCATCCACTCACACACACCCGATCGCATCCACTCACACACACCCGATCGCATCCACTCACACACACCCGATCGCATCCACTCACACACACCCGATCGCATGCACTCACACACACAGACACTGACGATATCGCACATACGCGCTGATACTCACAACATCCGTAGATATCACATGCCTCTGGCCATGTGATCCTCCGTCAGGTCCTGGAAGATCACAACAGCACAGTATCGAGGCCGAGAAGCAAGCGATATCGCCGGATGCTGTGAGTGTGTGGATGCGATGTGAGGTGTGTGAGTGTGAGAGTGAGTGTGATCTGATGTGTGTGTATGTTTGTGTGTGTGCTGTTATGTGTGTGCGTGTGGATCTTCTGCCGCAGCAGGACCTTGCTGCGCTTATAACCGAGCATGGTTACCAACGTATCCACACCACTCCCGTGCGAGCGGGGGCCGGGGGGGGGGTGGGGGGGAGTACAGTACTCACCTCCGTGACAGCCGTGTCAGTTCGGGGAATGCGCGGGGGGGGGGGGGGAGTACAGTACTCACCTCCGTGACAGCCGTGTCAGTTTGGGGAATGCGCGGGGGGAGGGAGGGGGCGGGGCCAGAGCTAGCGTGCATTGCGTGAGGGGGGCGGGGCGTGGCGTGGCTGAATTGCCAATGCCTGCAGGGTGCCGGGGCGAGAGGCCAATCTGTGGGGGGGGCGGAGCCTGAGCGAGCGGCTGGCCAATCCGTGTGGGGGCGCAGCCTGGGCGAGCGGCCAATCGGTGTGGGGGGGCGGGGCCATGGCGAGCCCAGCGGCCAATCAGCTTTGTGTCACCGTAAGGACACAATTTTGGAGCATGACAGACAGACAGATAGACAGACAGACAGACAGACAGACAGACAGAATAAGGCAATTATATATATAGATTATTATCAATGGCTTATATATCTAGAGATGAGAGGTGGAGGGGAGCTTGACTGCGATAATGTGCGATTATAGAGTAATTTAGAATACTATAGAGCATCCCGCCTGCAGAGTCGGACGTTATTGACTTGACTGCTTGAATAATATTGTCAAAAGACCATAGAAACTTAAAATAGGGGGTAATCACAAAATTTAGACCAAAAGAAGAAAAAAACCCTTAAAAATGCAATTTTATTTAGTCCAATTAAAACAATCCCCAGACAAACACACATAAAGAGGACAAATAATCCCAGATTTGCCAACGTCCGGTAGGACCCTTCTATAGACCTAACAGGTCAGAGCAGGCAAAAAGAGGGGGGGAATAGAAATGTCCCTATTGAACAAATAGTTAATACTGTATATTGATCAGTCCAATATTGTGAAGGAGTGCCAGAGCAGATAATAATAGTCAAACCAGGGTATGGCCAAAAAATTCCCTATAGTGGCCCTGCCTAACCGCGGAGGTTGGCACCCTAAAACTGGACGCTGTGGCGCCCCCGCTCAGCGATGACGCACCCTTCTTTCCCTCCTCTGATCTAATGTGCAGCTGATCTGGGAAAGGGGGAGTGTGGGGAGGTTGCACCATGTAAATTACTCAGTCAATGAATCTCAAACACACATATCAATAATACAGTGAACGTTCAGTTTTTTAGAGTGTTGAAGTGGACCATGTCAACAAAAATGGGTCACTTTCAGAAATAAAGCACCAAAGTTGAATATTAGGTGTTTAGTAATTCCACTTGCATCAAGTTATAAATGCCCAACAGAAATCTAATTAGACATATAAGTACAGTGAAGTGCAACAATGCCTCATTAGTATATGTTATAATATGTCAAAACAATATACATATCCCTTCTGTGTACCAACATAGAATCAAAAGGATGGAATAAGTAACCATGCTTACTAGCAACAACAAAGTGAGGTCACCAAAAGACAAAATGGTCACAGAGCAGTGCTATCTAGTATATTATTAGGGACTGATCACCAATATATTTTGTGATTGAGAAGGTACGCACTTCACAGAAGGCAGGACAAGTAATACACTTTCACAGAAGGCAGAATAGTATATAGGCTTCACAGAATAATATACATGCAGTGGAACACAGCTAGAGTTAATTAGGTCCAGGTAACCATACTAAAAATTCTTCAAACATAGACATAGTACTTAGCTTATCCTTGAAGTCCTATGAATGGTGTAAATACACCAGGGTCCAAATTGATACCTCAGAACCTTTCCCAACGCGTTTCCCCCCTATCGAGAGTCACATCGGGGTTCATCAGGGGCTCCCTATTAGGGTGAAAAGCACTGGCTGCAATCAGCCAGGTGTATAGCTTGGTATCCCTCACCGTCGTTCCAGGATCTGTGCAGGGCGTCAGTGTTTAAAAATGGCGCCAGAAGCCACCCATCATCTGGGATCCCGGATGTGAAGTTACACCCCCACCGTCATAGGAAGTGACGTAAGGTGGGGTAGGCCCAAAGATGGAGCGCTGCCCATGTATGGTATACACAAAGAGGAGGTAAGAACGTACCGACGTCACAGTAAGTGACGTCAGCGGACTTCATGTCAGAGCGCTGCCTATGCTCCGCACACTGTGGAACGCAACGTGCGTTCCACAGAGAATCCGCCGGATATGGTCAACGGAGGTGAAGGAAATGGTGTACTAGGTGAATAAATAGGGATGTACGATGATCAAAATGGTAAGATTATGTCAATACTGAGGAAACACTGGAACATATTAAAAAGTGACCCAGATATTGGCGAGGCTATTTGTGATCATCCCTCGATCACATATAAGAGAGGAAGAACTTTAAAGGATGAACTTGTCCACAGCTTCTATGCCCCACTGAATAAGAGCGGAACATGGTTAGATCGTAGGGATGTGGGCACCTTCAAATGTGGATCATGCACATATTGTAAACACGTCTCTCCCTCGAAAGATTTTAGAAGCTGAAATACAGGCAGAATGTATAAAAATCGTTACTTTGCCAACTGCAAAACGGAAGGCGTAATCTATTTATGCACATGTAGTTGTCCAAAGGATTATGTGGGCAAAACCAAGAGACAACTGAAAATCAGGATAGGTGAACATCTGGGGGACATCAGGAACAAACGAGATACCCCTATAGCTCGTCACGTAAATAGCTGTCATGGTGGCAATCTTGACTATCTCATTTAGGGTCATTGAGGTGATCCCTCTATCAGTTCGGTTAGGAGATTGGGACAAGAAACTCTTGCAGAGGGAGACACGCTGGATTTTCTGGCTAGATTCAGTCAACCCCAGCGGTCTGAATGAACAGTTGGTCTTCTCTAGTTTCATTTAGCCAGCACCCCCCCCCCTCCCCCTCCTCCCCCTCCTCCCCATTTGATCCCAGGTCCTGGACCTTCTGATTCTGGACTGAGCCTTGTAATATTTGGGTTATTTTTCCCTGAGTTGAGCCAGTTTTGGCTCGTCAATGATCTTGTTACGAGCATTTATATATCTGTGATCTAATATTCACGGATTTTGATATGGGTTAATGGACTAGTTGACCCTAAATATATTTTTGGTTACTTAGACAATGTCCCCAAACCTTAGTAATCATATTTACTCTGAGTCGTCCTGATCCGTTTAATGGTGTTAATACTATAACTATGCAATACTATATAAGGATGGCTATCCATGATGCCATCAGGTTCGTTTAGTCATGTTGCAAGTTTATCTATGGACAATAAATACTGTACCTTCTAGGGATGCAAAGGGGGATATTCAGATATATGTAAATTTGTTGCTGATAGATATACCTCCTAGAGTACAATTTATTTAAGTGTTGCTATAGTTGATCGGAACGTATCATCGGCGTTATCTGTTCTGAGGGGGATGTTTACCATCTTAGCACACTGTCTTTCTTTGTTCCGCATACCACTTCCGGTTATTTAGTTTTGGAACGCACACTGCGTTCCACAATATGCGGCAAAAAGGCTGTGCTCTATCATCCCTCATTATAATATCGGTGCTGTATGTTTGGATGGTGTAATGTATTCACCTAGTACACCATTTCCTTCAGCTCCGTTGACCATATCCGGCGGATTCTCTGTGGAACGCACGCTGCGTTCCACAGTGTGCGGAGCATAGGCAGCGCTCTGACATGAAGTCCGCTGACGTCACTTACTGTGACGTCGGTACGTTCTTACCTCCTCTTTGTGTATATCATACATGGGCAGCGCTCCATCTTTGGGCCTACCCCACCTACGTCACTTCCTATGACGGTGGGGGTGTAACTTCACATCCGGGATCCCTGATGATGGGTGGCGTCTGGCGCCATTTTTAAACACTGACGCCCTGCACAGATCCTGGAACGACAGTGAGGGATACCAAGCTATACACCTGGCTGATTGCAGCCAGTGCTTTTCACCCTAATAGGGAGCCCCTGATGAACCCCGATGTGACTCTCGATCGGGGGGAAACGCGTTGGCCAAGGTTCTGAGGTGTCAATTTGGACCCTGGTGTATTTACACCATTCATAGGACTTCAAGGATAAGCTAAGTACTATGTCTATGTTTGAAGAATTTTTAGTATGGTTACCTGGACCTAATTAACTCTAGCTGTGTTCCACTGCATGTATATTATTCTGTGAAGCCTATATACTATTCTGCCTTCTGTGAAAGTGTATTACTTGTCCTGCCTTCTGTGAAGTGCGTACCTTCTCAATCACAAAATATATTGGTGATCGGTCCCTAATAATATACTAGATAGCACTGCTCTGTGACCATTTTGTCTTTTGGTGACCTCACTTTGTTGTTGCTAGTAAGCATGGTTACTTATTCCATCCTTTTGATTCTATGTTGGTACACAGAAGGGATATGTATATTGTTTTGACATATTATAACATATACTAATGAGGCATTGTTGCACTTCACTGTACTTATATGTCTAATTAGATTTCTGTTGGGCATTTATAACTTGATGCAAGTGGAATTACTAAACACCTAATAATCAACTTTGGTGCTTTATTTGTGAAAGTGACCCATTTTTGTTGACATGGTCCACTTCAACACTCTAAAAAACTGAACGTTCACTGTATTATTGATATGTGTGTTTGAGATTCGTTGACTGAGTAATTTACATGGTGCAACCTCCCCACACTCCCCCTTTCCCAGATCAGCTGCACATTAGATCAGAGGAGGGAAAGAAGGGTGCGTCATCGCTGAGCGGGGGCGCCACAGCGTCCAGGTTTAGGGCGCCAACCTCCGCGGTTAGGCAGGGCCACTATAGGGAATTTTTTGGCCATACCCTGGTTTGACTATTATTATCTGCTCTGGCACTCCTTCACAACATTGGACTGATCAATATACAGTATTAACTATTTGTTCAATAGGGACATTTCTATTCCCCCCCTCTTTTTGCCTGCTCTGACCTGTTAGGTCTATAGAAGGGTCCTACCGGACGTTGGCAAATCTGGGATTATTTGTCCTCTTTATGTGTGTTTGTCTGGGGATTGTTTTAATTGGACTAAATAAAATTGCATTTTTAAGGGGTTTTTTCTTCTTTTCGTCTAAATTGAATAATATTGTCCAAAGATCCCTGGATAATACCGCCATAGGCTGATCATATAATACTATCCTACCATAACCAAATAACGCAAAATAATTGTAATCATATTGTAATCTAACATGTGGGTGATCTGCTTTCTCATAGTTTTTGTTTTCTTTCAAAGGTAGAAATAGATTCAAGGGAGATGGGAAAATGTTAGGAAAAGCGGATCTGCCAAAAGTCACACTGGCCCAAAAGGCCATAACTGGTCCTAATTATATATGTTCATCCGATTATTTCCATTCAAATCATGCTGCTATACTGTGCCCTGATGCTTGTGTGTAGATGTGTGCACACACCAATATCGTGTGACAGGGAAGGTTTGTTCTCCCTGGATTCCGGTCCGGTGTGTTTGTGACTCTGCAGAATTTATTGTAGTGAAAAACTCCATAATTTGGCATCATGGAAAAGCCTGAAAAATCCTGAAGTCAACTTAAGGAAAAATAGGAAGGCTTCAACAATGCTTTAAAAGGGTTGTCTCAAGTTCCTGGTTAAAATTGCAATGTGTTGGTAAATTTAGCAAATGATCTCTTATTTATTATCCTCTCCATTCTCAAGAGTTGCCACCATGCCACCGGTCCGAAGTGTCAATCTTCAGGAGCGCATCACCGTCCGGTGAGCAGAAAGCTGAACACAATAGATTACAACCCCCCCCCCCTTATCAAAAAGTATGGCCGACACTCTACGATCTATGGGGGCCTCTCAACTCTTCCCCAGCAGATTATGTCGGTGAGGAGAAGGGTCCAGCATGTTGGATTCTCGATGGCCGATCTTTCTGTTGTCCATTAGATGAGAGCTCCTGCAGGAGGAGTCTGCAGTGGCTTTCTTATATAAATACAGTGCCTCTTGACTGGGCCAAGTGCTTCTGTATGAAGACGAGGCCAACAGCGCTTTCTAACATGTATGGGGGGGTTTAGCTATCTCTGATATTGCAAGAAAATCTTTAAATAATACGGTTATTTCCAACTTGATTGATAACTTGCTGATCACTCGGAAAATTGACCGCTGGGACTCTGACCAATCCCGAAAATGGAGCTCTGAAATTATCCATTAAAACAGAGTAATGGTCATGTGTGTGCACCATTCATTGTCTGTTAGACTACGGGAAATGACAATGCACAACGTCTCCACATTTAAATTCACTTGCCTGTTTCAGTTGACTCTTCATTAGACTCATTAGACAATCCAAGATACAGATTGTCCATAGTCGAGCCAGGTCCTTTTTCTAAAAATTTATTCAGTCAGTTAAAGCCTGTAACAGTCTGCTGCCCGCATCCTCCACCATATGTGAGAAAATGCCTTCAAGAAAGGTAGGCACTGTGACGACATCGACTCTGTCAGTGCCTAGCATGGGTTAAGTTTTTTAAAATTCAGCCAGACATGATGATAGTTTGTTTATAAACGGGGGATAAGCCCCTCATTGTTTCTACAAGACTCTTAAGGTGGTGTCACACATAGCGACGACGACAACGACGTCGCTGCTAAGTCACCATTTTCTGTGACGTAGCAGCGACGTCCCGTCGCTGTGTGTGACATTCAGCAACGACCTGGCCCCTGCTGTGAGGTCGCCGCTCGTTGCTGAATGTCCTGCTTCATTTTTTGGACGTTGCTCTCCCGCTGTGAAGCGCACATCGCTGTGTGTGACAGCGAGAGAGCGACGAACTGAAGCGAGCAGGGAGCTGGCGTCTGGCAGCCTGCGGTAAGCTGTAACCACGGTAAACATCGGGTAACCAAGAAGCCCTTTCCTTGGTTACCCGATATTTACCTTAGTTACTAGCATCTGCCGCTCTCACGCTGCCAGTGCTGGCTCCTTGCTCCCTGCACACGTAGCTGGAGTACACATCGGGTAATTAACCCGATGTGTACTCTGGCTAGGAGTGCAGGGAACAGGGAGCCAGCACTGGCAGCGTGAGAGCGGCGGACGCTAGGAACTAAGGTAAATATCGGGTAACCAAGAGAAGTGCTTTCCTTGGTTACCCGATATTTACCTTAGTTATGCTTCCACACATCGCTGCTGGCTGGTCACTGGTCGCTGGTGAGATCTGCCTGTTTGACAGCTCACCAGTGACCATGTAACAACGCAGCAGCAATCCTGATAAGGTCAGATCGCTGGTTGTGATCGCTGCTGCGTCGCTATGTGTGACACCACCCTTAGGAGTCTAGTGTTAAAGTTCTTGTTGACTCACGTAATTGCCTTGGCCAGTGAAGGTCAGATACCCAGACAAATCAATTATGCAAACCTCCCATTGTATTACTATGTGTATTGCTAGATGTGATGTAACTGCTGTCTCTCCCTCGTCTCTGCCAGAGACCATTACTAATAGGGATATTTTGTATATGGCTTGAAATCTAGTCAATAAGAAGCCAGTCTTATCCACCAATCGTGAAGACCCCAATGATCTTAATGGAGAGCTCAGGGGTATAAGAAGGAGGACTGTCCATTGCCTGGCTAGACTCTTGCTACATGATACTAAACCAGGATCTGCAGATGCAATTGGCAAGCCATAACCGAACCTGGATTATAATACTACATGGACTTCAGCATCGAATGCAAGGATTCAGCTGAGATAAAGGACTACCTAAGGAAGGAATCCAGCTTGGGACAATCCAATCACCGGACTATAGACTTTGCGGTCCTCAGCCAGCTTCCTAAATCTGCTGTTATTCCATTCTCGGTGGGTGCCCGCCAAAAGCGGTTTGCTGCTGGTTTGGAGTAAGTAGCCCTGAGGCACGGACATTCTAATCCCTGGTGAGCCAGCGGAAGGGTGAGACTCTGTTGCCAGTTATATTCTGTGGTTTTGCTGGTTATGTGCCGTTAATTGTTTGGGGATCCAATAAAGTCTTAATATTGTGGTTCCCTCACCCTGTGTTGTCTGATTAGTCTTCGGCCCACGGTTAAGGAGGTCGGGCGTTCAGTTGGGATGAGCCCTGGGCCATGCTGTCTTTCTAAAGGCGGCCGGGTCAGCGGACAAGATAACCCACTGACCCCCGTGTCTCCACAGGAGAGCACCCACTGACCCCCGTGTCTCCACAGGAGAGCACCCACTGACCCCCGTGTCTCCACAGGAGAGCAACCACTGACCCCCGTGTCTCCACAGTAGAGCACCCACTTACCCCCGTGTCTCCACAGGAGAGCACCCACTGACCCCCGTGTCTCCACAGGAGAGCACCCACTGACCCCCGCGCCTCCACAGGCATGACAAGATTACCACAGCTAGTGACACAGCATATAAAGTATGAATACAAGACATAACATTCAGTTGTATTCCAGATGTGTATTCACACCAACACTCCATTCATTGTCTGTGACTGTCGGGGATGGCTCAGTACATGCCTTCACTATATGTGGCCACCACGACATTCTAACGGGGCATTTCAAAACCCTTTTCTCAGTATTTGGTGGAGTCCGGGGGCCATCAAGATTAAAATTATGACTAGTAGCAGACATTTTTTAGATATGTATCACACGACCAGGACTTATTTTGGTTGGAAATCGGAAAAAAGGTCCTGGCTAGTGGAGTAAGAAGAAAGGAATGGTCCTGCCTTTGTTGACGAGATGGTTAAAAAATTGGAGAAGTCTGGTAGTTTGTGTGAGGCTTAAGCTGGGTATACGCTGGCTGATTTCTGCCCATAAAGAGCTACAATCGACAATCGTCAGTCATTTTAATACACGTTTGCATCTGTATGGGGATCGAATGATTGCTGATCTATTCGTCCTTCCTTCATACAGTTAGGATACTACTTCCATGGGGAGATCTGATGCCAAAAAATGATTTTAGGGCCCATATAAAATATCCAGTCAGCTGGTGAACACACATTTATCTTCTTCGTCAGTTTGACCAAAGTTATATGAACAGGAAGGCTACTAATAAAGTCACATCATAGTGGACACCACAGCACCATACTCCACATAGTGGCCATTATTGGGTACTGCAGTTCACAACTGCATTCACTGAGAAAAGCCACGACACAGTTTACAGAGATATCCCGCTCTACTGAGTACAGATCCAGGTCACGGTGCCGGGTGCTGGACCATGACAAATCTAAGAATAGGTCGTTAATATCTTTCTCCGGACAG
This sequence comes from Anomaloglossus baeobatrachus, assembly GCF_048569485.1. Lineage (NCBI taxonomy): Eukaryota > Metazoa > Chordata > Amphibia > Anura > Aromobatidae > Anomaloglossus > Anomaloglossus baeobatrachus. The sequence goes on along the minus strand of NC_134354.1, from coordinate 20,495,285 downwards.
CCACTTTTATCAAGGGTTCTCTATTTTGTATTAGGCAGCACCTAATCGTTAGGTGAGCTCTGATCTTTAGGGGTCCCACCACTTTGGATTTCTCCCTATAAACTTCAAAATATAGAAAGATTGAGGTCTCCCCCTGCTACCAAGAAATAAATGTACATAATATCCAAATATAGGCATTGTGGATACTAATTGGGGCCATAGTCCCAATCAATCACATATAGGGAACTCCTAAATATATAGAGCCTACAAAAATATCGAGTGTATAAGTTCAAAATAAGATAAAGAGATATTTATAAAAATATCAAATTTTATTATAATTCACATATAAGAATAACAATAACACCAAAAATAATAAAACACGTATAAATGGATCAAAGGTAAAGACGCAATAGAGACGGACAAAAAAACACAAAGAATGACCAAATGGTAAAAACACATACAGGTGGCTCAAAAGATTAATACATCGCTGGAAAAGGTAAGTAAATAATGTATACAGTGCCTTGCGAAAGTATTCAGCCCCCTTGAATTTTTCAACCTTTTCCCACATTTCAGGCTTCAAACATAAAGATAAAAATGTTAATGTTCTGGTGAAGAATCAACAACAAGTGGGACACAATTGTGATGTTGAACAAAATGTATTTCTTATTTTAAACTTTTTTAAAAAATAAATAAAATTGGGTCGTGTAATATTATTCATCCCCTTTAAGTTAATACTTTGTAGCGCCCCCTTTTGCTGCGATTACAGCTGCAGTCTCTTGGGGCATGTGTCTATCAGTTTTGCACATGGAGAGGCAGAAATTCTCGCCCATTCTTCCTTTGTAAACAGCTGGAGCTGAGTGAGGTTGGATGGAGGCGTTTGTGAACAGCAGTTTTCAGCTCTTTCCACAGATTCTCGATTGGGTTCAGGTCTGGACTGTGACTTGGCCATTCTAACACCTGGATACAGTGGCGTAACTAGAATTTGATGGGCCCTGGTGCAAAATTTGTACCGGGGCCCCCCCTGTATGTGCACCGACACTTAGGGTACGGGATAATGACACTGACACTCGTGGTACAGGATTATGATGCTGACACTTGGCTCTTACCCTCAGCACACAGCTTTCCCATGTTCTGATATCCATCTTGTCCTCGGCACCCAGCTTTCCCATGCTCTGCTATACATCATTCCCTCAGCACCCAGCTTTCCCATATCAGAGCATGGGAAATCTGGGTGCTGAGGGAAAGAGCCTTTTTTCCTCAGCATAAAACGTTCCCATCCCATGTTTGTATCTTTGTCCCCCCTCGTATATAGTTCTTCAAAAACTATAATGGCCCCCACATAGCCTTCCATATAGTATAAAGGGTCCCACATAACCCTTCATATATTAGAATACCCTTCCATAGTCCTCCATGTATTATAATGCATTTCCCATAGTCCTCCATGTATTATAATTCACCCCATAGTTCTCCATGTATTATACTGTACCACAGTCCTCCATGTTTTATAATGCACCCCCATAATCCTCCATATATAAAGTAGCCTCCATATATTATAATGTAGCCCCCATAGTTCTATATGTATTACAATGCAGCCCCATAAACCTTCATATTGTATTATGCAGCCCCATACTCCTCCATGTACAATGCACTTATATAGTCCATGTATAAGGTGTCCTTCATGTTTATTATGCAGCCCCATAGACCTCCATGTATCATGCAGCCCCAGAGACCTCCATGTGTCATGCAGCCAGCCCCCCCAGGGTCTCCATGTGTCATGCAGCAAGCCCCTTACCAGGCCTCCATGAGTCATGCAGCCAGCCTCACGCACCCCCCCCCCCCCCAGGACTCCATGTGTCCTGCAACCAATTTCCCCCCCAAGGACTCCATGTGTCCTGCAACCAGCACCTCCCAGGGCCTCCATGTATCCTGCAGCCAGGCCCCCCCCAAGGACTCCATGTGTCCTGCAGCCAGTGCCTCCCCAAGGACTCCATGTGTCCTGCAGCCAGCCTCCCCGTGTACTCACTGATTTATAAAAAAAAAAAATTAAAAAAACAAGTACTCACCTCTCCTCCTTCCACTGCAGTTCTGTCCTCACCTCTACTTGTTTCACCGCTGCCCGTCCTCACTTCTGTCATCGTTCCCCCGTGGCTCCGGTCGGCGTCCTCCTGTGCTCTGTGCTCTCACCACACACAGCAGTCGCACAGGAGGGATGTCACCGCGCAGACACAGGGGAAGACTGATGATGCATAGAGCGGCGCCGGCCACTCTATGCAATATCAAAGCAGAGCGCGGTGAGAGACGGGAGCGCGGTGAGAGACGGGAGCGCGGTGAGAGACGGGAGCGCGGTGAGAGACGGGAGCGCGGTGAGAGACGGGAGCGCGGTGAGAGACGGGAGCGCGGTGAGAGACGGGAGCGCGGTGAGAGACGGGAGCGCGGTGAGAGACGGGAGCACGGTGAGAGACGGGAGCGCGGTGACGCCACTGCTGACACCAGACAGGGGGTGCCCGGTGTCAGCAGCGGCGACTGGGTCATATAGCAGCCGCCGCGTGGTCTGGTGCAGAACAGCGCAGCTCCTCTCACAGAAAGGAGCTGGCTGCTGATCTGCCGGGCGGCCGCGGGCCGCTGACCTCCGAGGTCTGGTCGCAATCGCGACCGCTGCGACCGCGGTAGTTACACCCATGAGGACAGGTATATATATATATATATATATATATATATATATACAGTTCACAGTTTAGCATAAATTCTGCAGCTTGTCAGTGTACAGTTCAGTAAATGCTGCTGCAGGAAATCCTTATAAAATGAAAAATAAAATACTTTTCTGGCATAAGATGCACCCAAGATTTAGAGGAGGAAAATAGGAAAAAATAAGTTTTAATGTTGAAGAGGGTCCATTTTATAATCCCAGTGCGTCTAAAGGCCCCGTCACACTAAGCAACATCGCTAGCAACATCGCTGCTAACGAACAACTTTTGTGACGTTGCTAGCGATGTTGCTGTGTGTGACATCCAGCAACAACCTGGCCCCTGCTGTGAGGTCGTTGGTTGTTGCTGAATGTCCTGGGCCATTTTTTAGTTGTTGCTGTCCCGCTGTGAAGCACAGATCGCTGTGTGTGACAGCGAGACAGCAACAACTAAATGTGCAGGCAGCAGGAGCCGGCTTCTGCGGAGGCTGGTAACCAATGTAAACATCGGGTAACCAAGAAGCCCTGTCCTTGGTTACCCGATATTTACCTTTGTTACCAGCCTCCGCCGCTCCCACACTGCCAGTGCCGGTTCCTGCTCTGTGCACATGTAGCTGCAGGACACATCGGGTTAATTAACCCGATGTGTGCTGTAGCTAGGAGAGCAGGGAGCCAGCGCTAAGCATTGTGCGCTGCTCCCTGCTCTGTGCACATTTAGCTGCAGCACACATCGGGTAATTAACCCCATGTGTGCTGTAACTAGGAGAGCAGGGAGCCAGCGCTAAGCAGTGTGCGCTGCTCCCTGCACGTGTAGCTGCAGCACACATCGGGTAATTAACCCCATGTGTGCTGTAACTAGGAGAGCAGGGAGCCAGCGCTCAGTGTGCGCTGCTCCCTGCTCTCTGCACGTGTAGCTCCGTGCACTGGTAGCCAAGGTAAATATCGAATTGGTTACCCGATATTTACCTTAGTTACCAAGCGCAGCATCTTCCACGCGGCGCTGGGGGCTGGTCACTGGTTGCTGGTGAGCTCACCAGCAACTTGTGTAGCCACGCTCCAGCGATCCCTGCCAGGTCAGGTTGCTGGTGGGATCGCTGGAGCGTTGCAGTGTGACATCTCACCAGCAACCTCCTAGCAACTTACCAGCGATCCCTATCATTGTTGGGATCGCTGGTAAGTTGCTTAGTGTGACTGGACCTTTAATCCTAATGCTCACCAGGGGGGAGCGGCAGTGGTGTAGTGGCTTGGGAAGGTCACAGGAGGGTCGTGATTCTGCAGGCTTGGAGGAGGGGGTGTTGCGGCTCAGGAGGGTCAGCGATGCTGTGGCTCGGGGTGTAGCCATGGGCGCATTTGAATCCCTCGGCTATGGCTTACCAGGGCGGTGGTGGTGGAGCAGGGTCACAGGATGCGCTCAAGGTTGTTGCAGCGGCCGCCATTGATCTGCGGGCGGGCTGTGGAGGTGTCACAACACAGGGTGTCATGGCGGCGGGTAGTCTGTGGAGGCAACTCGGCGGCAGGTGCATTGCGCTGACTGCCGGCTCCATTGAATCATTTGCGTTTGACGAGATGGACTTCAAGAAAATGGCTGCGGAGGTGGCGCGTGCGTAGATAGGACTCCATGGCCATTTTCTTAAAGTCCATTGTGTCAATCTGCGCAAGTGCTGCTTCTGTGGCCATTTTCTTGAAGTTCATCGCGTGAACTGTGAGCGATTCAATTGAGCCTGCAGTCAGCTCAATGCACCCGCCGCCGAGACACCCTCACAGCCCGCCTGCCCGCAGATCAATGCTGTCCACGCGACACCTCTGAGCGCATCTTATGAGCCCGCTCGATCACCGCCGCCTTCATAAAGCCATATCTGTTTTGTAAGATGCATCCCCATTTTACCGCCAGTTTTCAGGGGAAAAAAGTGCGTCTAACAAAGCGAAAAATATGGTAAATGAGAATTCTGAAGTATTGTGAACACGTTCAGGATCTTTTCCTTGCAGATTTGGTTGTAGAAAAAAAAACTGCAGCATGTCAATTCTTTCTGTGTTTATGCTGCGTTTTCCCCATTAAAAGTAATGAAAAAAAAAACGAAACCAAAAATACATATAATGCACCAAATTGTGGCAAAACCCTTTGTTTTTGCTGCAGCATTTCTCCTGCCAGTAGATGCAGACTTGGTGCAGAAATTTCTGCAAACAAATCTCCATCTTGTGCACATAGCGTTACAGTGTAATAGCACTCAGCAGTGCACAGTCATTTAGCCATATATAGTGCAAAGGACCTGGCTGCCTGCAACAAACTGCTCCAAATGCGTCCCCCACTGCTTACACTCATTGTATGGCACTGATTCTGTGGGTTGTGACCCCCACCAACTCATAGATCAGCCTCAGTCCCTTATCCCCCATCCCCCCAGATTCTAGTGTTCCAAGCACTGGCAGCCTGGTGAATCTTTACATGTTATAATAAAGATATAATGCAAAAAGGGCCAGATCCACTTTTCTGCATTATAGTTACTGTTGACCCTGCCCAGCACATGGCTGCCCATTACTACAGAGCTAATGGGAGAGGGAGGCAGCAGAAGCTGAGCGTCACAAGCAAGTCACAAACTTTGTAACTGTGTCGGCCACTGTCTGCAGCCTCCAGTCCTGACCTGAATCTTCATTTCCTGCACTGCCGACCCGACATGCATCCACAGTCACAAACAGCAGCCAGTCACTGTCTCCATACCCTGGCTGTAAAGAGTAGATGACGCGGCAGGCAGTCAGCCCGAGGTCACAGGTAAAGAGGCTGGAGGGGGCGGTGCCGGCCACTTGTAAAAGAGATCGTATAGTATAGTGACAAGTGAAGTAATGCAGCTCTCGCTCCCTGACACGATCAGCTGTTTATCTTCAGGGCGGGCCCCTAACCTCCCGGGCCCGGTCGCAGTGGCGACCGCTGCGACCGTGGTAGTTACGCCCCTGCCTGGATACATTTATTTGTGAACCATTCCATTGTAGATTTTGCTTTATGTTTGGGATCATTGTCTTGTTGAAAGACAAATCTCCGTCCCAGTCTCAGGTCTTTTGCAGACTTCAACAGGTTTTCTTCAAGAATGGTCCTGTATTTGGCTCCATCCATCTTCCCATCAATTTTAACCATCTTACTTGTCCCTGCTGAAGAAAAGCAGGCCCAAACTGTGATGTTATCACCACTATGTTTGACAGTGGGGATGGTGTATCATCAGATTGATGAGCTGTGTTGCTTTTACGCCAAACATATTGTTTGGCATTGTGCCCAAATAGTTCGATTTTGGTTTCATCTGATAGTATTGATTACACACAGGGGATTATATTTATCATCATCAGTCATTTAGGACAACATTGGATCATTCAGAGATCCTCAATGAATTCTGGAGTGAGTTTGCTGCACTGAAAGTAAAGGGGACGAATAATATTGCACGACCCACTTTTCAGTTATTTATTTATTTTTTTTAAGTTTAAAATAAGCAATAAATTTCGTTCAACTTCACAATTGTGTCACTTGTTGTTAATTCTTCACCAGAACATTAACATTTTTATCTTTATGTTTGAAGCCTGAAATGTGGGAAAAAGTTAAAAAAATTTAAGGGGGCCGAATACTTTCGCAAGGCACTGACAATAGAGTGGTATAGCGTGCATACACTGGTACAATGGGAACATTCTCTGATGGATAGTGCACATTTAGTAATGTAGTCAGGGAACAAGAAGGAACAAGGCAAAGAGAAAGCCCAGCAATCTAATGGCTTTATACAGTCAAGAAAATGGCGGAGAAGACCCTAGTGGACCTGTCTACCCGGAGAAGACCTTAGTGGCCCTATCTAGGCAGAGAAGTGTCATGATCCAGGACCGGTATTCCCTGCTCCAGAGTTTCCCAGACTCGGCCTGGTCATGTCAGGGGTTAACTCCCATTGGCCTTCTTCCAGTTTCAGGAGACACTATATCTGGGCACTGCACCAGCATTTCAGCGCTGGTTATAGTTTTGCTCTGTAACCTGTGACTGGCTCTGGGGAGATTTTCTGTTTGAGCTGACTCCTAGTTACCGGGCCCTGACCTGTGCCCTCCCTCATTCGTCCATCTGTCCCAGTCCCTGACTTTCCGCTCCTGTCAGTTGTTTACCCATCCTGGTTCATCCTTTTCCAGTGTTTGTGTCTCCTTACTCTCCGGTCTTGTCTTCTGTTCCCTGTACCCTTTGTGTTCCCCTCTGCATACGTGATCTCCCGGCATCTGACCTCTGTTCTGTTTTCTGACCTAATCTTGATCCTCCCTCTGCATTTACTTGACTTCCCGGGTAGATCCTGACTGCTTGACTACTCTATTGCCTCCTGGTGGTTCACCTGTGAACTGCCTGCTAAAGATACTCTGCTGTACTTAAACCTCCCTTCTGTTATAGTGTTACTTTAACTCTCCTTCACTACTCTGCTACCACCTAGTGGGGAATACGCTGTACTACTTCTCATCAGCCCTTTGTACAGCATGACAAGAAGACCCTAGTAGACCTATCTAGGCGGAGAAGATCCTAGTGGACCTATCTATGCAGAGACCAAGAAAATGAGAAAAAGTCCAGCTCACCAGGGACTGACCTGCTGGTTGCAATCAGGGATCCTGCGCACGGAGTGAGGCTCGGTAACCATCCATATTAGAAGTAAAAAGAGAAATTTCCAGCGCCAGGAATAGATTAAAAATCCTTTTTGATTGAAAATAAGGTATTAAAAATCCAGCAGATACCATATTAGATGTCAGAAGGTTGGCAGAACAACGCGTTTCGACGCTTCAGGTCTTAGTCATGTTCTGACTTAATGTATAACAAACTCCCTTATATCGGATCCCTAGTCCACTGATTAAATTCACATGTGTGGTTTCACTAGAGGCAACTCCTCAAGTAGTAGTTACGAGGGATCTAAGAAAATGGAGGTATACAATGGCAATGGATATATGTGATGTAGTATAACTATACAAATATACACAAATACAAAAAATATATACAGAAAACATATATACATAATATACACAAAAATTGACAAAAAACACATTAAAATAATTATTTATGAACCGGATTCCCTTAATATTTTTAGTATACCTACAAATTTAATATGCAGTGATCCAACAAGACATTTACCACATAATAATGTAAATATATTTGTATATCTCAATGAGTGTGAAATCCTTGACAGGATAGATATCTGACATATAGCTTTCCACATATATATAATATATACTAGCCTTGCAATGGTGTACCAAATTCAATAGGAAAATTTGTTATATACCAATCTAACATTCCATTTATTGTTATTTTTTATTAAAACAGGCGATATTCCAATAATGATTTTTAGTTACAAGATATGTGGGAAGGAAATAAAAAACCGCATGGTGTGAATAAGGTGCCAGTATGTTAATCCCATTAGGTATAAAACCAATAGAAGTAAAGGAGAAAAAAACAGGAAGATATAAAAGCCGATTATATTTAGTAATGTAATATCAAATCTTGGCGATTATTCAGACCCTCCGGATGTCTAGAATTGAGAGTAAAAATCCAAAAGGATTCCCTGTTTAATAATTTCCTTCTATGGTCTCCACCTCTGATCGGTCTAGATATCTGTTCTATCCCCTTAAATTGAAAACCACTAACATCACCCTGGTGCACCAAGGCAAAATGTTTGGAAACCGCTGATATAGCAATTGCATTCGGTTTAAAAACATCAGAGAGGTGTCTTCTAATTCTTACTTTCAGGGGGCCCGTCGTGCAACCTGTGTATTGGATGTTGCAGGTCCTACATGTTATTAGATATACAACAACGGTCGTATTACAATTAATTAAGGTATTTATGTGGAATGTTTTTTTGATTTGAAGTGAACTGAAAGGTTTTTCCTTTTTGTGCAAAACCGCACGCTTTGCATTTATTCGCACCACATTTGTAAAAACCTTTCAAAGTAATCCAGGAGGATCTCTCTCTATGGTCAGCTTCACTCAAAAAAAGACTCGGAGAAAGAATGGTACCAAGAGTGGGGGCTCGTTTGGCAACACATCTAATATTATTTTTAGTTACTTGTTTTAAAATTGGATCCTCACCAAATATTGGTAGATATTTATTCACTATTTTTGTGATTAAATCATATTGTTTACTATAATTAGTCGAAAACACAATGTTATTACTTTGTTTCAATTTATTTTTATATATTCCTTTCCTTGAGTTTTTTCCTAGTAAGTCTGATCTATCTATTTTGGCCACTATGGATTTGGCCCTATTGAGAACCCAAACAGGGTACCCTCTGTCTGCGAGTCTGTCACAAGTCAAAGTCTCTTCCTTAAAATAATCATTAGGTTGGGAACAATTTCGTTTCATTCTAATTAGCTCTCCTGGATTTTTAATACCTTATTTTCAATAAAAAAGGATTTTTAATCTATTCCTGGCGCTGGAAATTTCTCTTTTTATATCTATGCAGAGAAGACCATAATGGACCTATCTAGGTGGAGATGACCCTAGTGGACCTAGGCTGCACAAGATCGATTTTTATACTGAACGTTCATCCTTCAAGTCGCCATGTCTCGATATCGAGCTGAAGGCCGATAAATAATAATAATAATTCAAGGAACAGAGAGTCTAAAGATAATGAAAGGGAGTATCAGACCGCAGTATATATACTGTATGTATATATATATATGTACTAGAAGGTGGCCCGATTCTAACGCATCGGGTATTCTAGAATTTATGTATTGTGTAGTTAATGTATGATTTTTGTTATATATATATATATATATATATATATAGATGTTGTTGTGTGTAGTTACCAAGTGTTTCTGTAGGGCGCTGTAAATGTTCTGGGTGTTGTCTGGGTGTGGGGGTGTGTGAGAGCGGTGTTGTATGTGTGTTGCGTTGTGTGTGTTGCGTTGTTTGTGGAGCGCTGTGTGTCTGCAGCGTTCTGTGTGTGTGGTGCTGTGTGTTGCGCGGTTGATGTGGCTGTGGGGTGCGTGTGTGTGTTTTGGGGGGAGGTATGTTTTGTGCAGTGTGTGTGTTGCGCGGTATGTGCGTATATTTGTGTATGCCGCGGTGTTTGTGTGGTGGGTGTTGTGTGTGTGCGGCGTTGTCTGTGTGTGTGTGGGTGTCTGTGTAGGGCGGTGTTTGTGGTTCCCAGTGTGTGTTGTGAGGTGCGCGTGTGGCGGTGTGTGTTTTGGGGGGAGGTGTGCACCCCCATCGTGCTCCATCCCCCATGCTGCGCACCCCCCATCGTGCTCCTTCCCCCATGCTGCGCATCCCCATCGTGCTCCATCCCCCATGCTGCGCACCCCCCATCGTGCTCCATCCCCCATGCTGCGCACCCCTCATCGTGCTCCATCCCCCATGCTGCGCACCTCCCATCGTGTTCCATCCCCCATGCTGCGCACCCCCCATCGTGCTCCATCCCCCATGCTGCGCACCCCCTATCGTGCGCCATCCCCCATGCTGTGCACCCCCCATCGTGCTCCATCCCCCATGCTGCACACCCCCCATCGTGCTCCATCCCCCATGCTGCGCACCCCCCATCGTGCTCCATCCTCCATGCTGCGCACCCCCCATTGTGCTCCATCCTCCATGCTGCGCACCCCCCATCGTGCTCCATCCCCCATGCTGTGTCGTGGGCGGAGGAGGGGACGCTGCGCTCTCCCACTGCTCGGGTCCGGCTGCCGCTGCTGCTGGGGCCTCTGCTGCTCAGTGGCTCGAGCGATGGGCCGGATCCCATGGACTCGAGCGGCGCTCCTCGCCCGTGAGTGAAAAGGGGATTGGTTTTGGGGATTTATTGTCCATGACGCCACCCACGGTTGTGGTGATTGTGTGGACACCACCGCTGCTCTGGACGGGGATCCCGGGAGCGGTGACAGGGAGCAGCTTTGTTGTTATTTCTCCCCTCCGTGGGTAGGGGGTTGGCTGTCCCGGGGCCCAGTGATGGGGTAGGGGTGGATGACAGGCCGGGTGTGGGGCCTGGTGAGGTGCAGGGTCGCAGGGGCAGCGCTGTGCCGCACGGCACGGTGGTACTCACTCAGCCTGAGACGTTGACACAGTTCTCAGTAAAACACACGGCTGGAAAGACGGTTCCCACGGACGGCTGCTGTTGCTTTTCCCCAGTAGTTAACGGTGACTGTCTCTTTCCCTGCACCTAGTACTTCTGTTGGTTGCGATGGGTTCCCACCGGTAACCCGCTCCCCGACTTGGATATGGGCCGGAGGAGCCCTACTTTGCCCGCAGGCGCTGGCCCTGAGAAACTGGTGCCTTGGCGGTGGCGGTGTCTCTCTCATATGGTTGGACTGTTGCCTTCAATCGGGACTTAGTTGTTTGGAGACCCGGGAGTCCCCTTCACTGACGGATTTGGAAAATTCACGGCGACTCCCTGCCAATGGTGCTGGCTTCTCCTTGTGTACCGGTCCGGTACCGCCGGGCCACCACGTGTCCACGGTCCTCACGGCAACTCCGATAGGCCACTCCTGCAGACGGTCACCGCCGTCTGCTAACCTTGCTGTCTCTGTCCGGAGCACACACCCGGACTAACTTCAGGCACTGTTGCTGTCACTTTTCTCCTCACACTTGCTCCTCTACCACTCAACTCCTCTCACTTCCTCCTCCAACACTAATCTGCCAGTTTTCCCTCCTCCAGGACTGTGAACTCCTTGGTGGGTGGAGACCAACCGCCTGGCTCCCACCCCCTGGTGTGGACATCACCCCCTTGGGAAGGCAACAAGGATTTCTGGTCTAGCTTAGATGTGCCTAACCGGGGTGTAGGGTGTGGTGATGTCATTACCTGTGACCCCTGGCTTGTCCAGGGCGTCACAGCTGCGCACCCCCCATCGTGCTCCATCTCCCATGCTGCACCCCCCCATCGTGCTCCATCTCCCATGCTGCACACCCCCCATCGTGCTCCATCCCCCATGCTGCACACCCCCCATCGTGCTACATCTCCCATGCTGCGCACCCCCCATCGTGCTCCATCCTCCATGCTGCACACCCCCCATCGTGCTCCATCCTCCATGCTGCACACCCCCCATCGTGCTCCATCCCCCATGCTGGGGCTGCCGGGGGCGGGTCCGAGTGTAGCAACGTGTGCCGAGGGTGGGGCTGAGCGGGCGAGGCGTCAGCGTATGCCGGCTCCCTGCACATGTGTACCGGGAGCCGGTGTACGCTGGTAACCATGATACACATCGGGTAACTAAGGGAAGCGCTTCCTATAGTTACGCGATGTGTATCATGGTTACCAGCGTACACCGGCTCCGTCACGATCCCAGCATCGCAAGCTTATGTCCGCCGGGGGCGGGGCCGAGTGTGCCAACGTGTGGCGGGGGCGAGCGGGCAAGGCGTCAGCGTATGCCGGCTCCCTGCACATGTGTACCGGGAGCCGGTGTACGCTGGAGCGGGCGATGCGTGCGGAGGGCCGGGGCGAGCGGCTAATCCATGCGGGGGGCGAGGCCAGGCCGAGGCGAGCGGCCAATCCGTGGGGGGGCGGAGCCAGGCCAAGCCCAGCGGCCAATCCGACAGTTGTCACGCTAAGGACACTGTCACGGTGACACTGTCACGGTGACACAATTTTGGAGCAAGACAGACAGACAGACAGAATAAGGCAATTATGTATATAGATATATACTGCTCAAAAAAATAAAGGGAACACAAACATGCACAAACACACACGCACACACACATATGCTCACCTTACCTTCCTGGTTCTTGTAATCCGCAGGTACAGTATGTGTATCGGGTAACCATCGCGACGATGGAGGAACTTCTGCTGTCAGCGCTTCTCAAAGGCAGCGCGCTGGCCAATCAGAGGCAAGCGGCTCCTGCGTATGATGTTGTTGCTGACAGTGGAAGCTCCTGCATCTTCGCAATGGTTATCGGACACACATACCTACAGACAACAAGAACCAGGAGGCCAGCGAGGGAACGGAGGGTAAGGTGAGCATAATATGTGTGTGTGTGTGTGTGTGTGTGTGTTTGTGTGTTTGTGCGTGCTTGTGCTGTGTGGAATGGCACAATAGGCGACTTTGCACAAGTTGTGGAAAAAATTGTTTGAGCTTCCATTATTTCCTATGGGAAATCTTGCTTTGCTAGATGAGTAACTTGGTTTACAAGCACAGTCCAACAACGGATTGTTCTCGTAAACCAAGGTCCCACTGTAATATATATGTGGCGCCCTGGGCAAGCCAGGTCGTCACAGGTACTCCAACAACACAACCCACACCCCGAGATAGGCACACCAGTCACACACAAATCCTTGTTGCCTCCCTCCAGGGGCTGATGTCCACACCAGGTGGGGTGGAGCCAGGTGGTTGGCCCCACCCACTGAGGAGTTCACAGTCCTGGAGGCGGAAAAGGAAGAGTTCAGTTAGGGAGAGTGAAGGAGAAGGAGTGAAGTGGTAGTAGAGGAGCAGACTGACCGTGTCCGGGTACGTGGCCCGGGCACCGAGAGCAAGGTTGGCAGACAGTGGTGGCCGTCTGCAGGAGAGGCTGATTGATGCGGAACCGTAGGACCGGGGACGGGCGGTGGCCCGCCGGTACCGAACCGGGGAGCGAAGAGAAGCCAGCACAAACCGGCAGGGCCTGCGGACCCCGACCAGGCTTGGAGTCGCCGTTAAACTGGTCAAATCTGTTACCGACCGGAACCTCCAGGGTTTCCTAGCAGCAAAGACCCGTCTGAAGGCAACCGTCCAAACCGAGAAAGGAAAATACAACTACCGCCACAGTTAGAATTCCCAGGGCCAGAGCCTGCGGGCAAAAGGGGCTCCTCCGGCCCATATCCAAGCTGGGGAGCGGGTTACCGGTGGGAAGCCATCGGGACCGAAGATACACAACAGGTGCAGGGAAAGGCAGCCACCACCAACCTACCAGGAGTAACTACCACAGCCGGCTGCGGGACCCATCCATCCAGCCGTTTGTTTTACCGGAGACTCTGTATCCATCATTGGCTGAGTGAGTACCACCGTGCCGTCTGGCACCACGCTGCCCCCGTGACCCTGCACCTCGCCAACCCTGCCTCCCCGTCCCACCTCTCCGGGCCCCGGGACCACCAACCCCCCCTGCCCACGGAGGGGAGAGAAACATCTCGGCTGCTCCCTGTCATCGCTCCCGGGATCCCTGTCCAGAGCAGCGGTGGTGTCCCAACCTCACCACAAACCGTGGGTGGCGTCACGGACCAACTCCCCAAACCCAAATCACCCCTTTCACTGTCCGGGCGAGGAGCGCCGCTCGAGTCCCCGGATCTGGCCCACCGCTCGAGCCACCGAGCAGCAGCCGCAGCAGCAGCACCGGACCCGAGCACTAGCGAGGGCGCAGCGGCGGCGGCATCCTCCCCACCCGCGACATAACTTGGTGTCACGAACAGGATCTTACCGTTCTACTGGCTGGTAGAAGTGCGCCTTGTGTCCCGCCGGTGGTGTCCGGCCGAAAAATCTCAGAAGCCACCATCTTGGGCGTGAAAACTTTCCCGCTCGAGCGTCTTCTCGAGCAGTGGAGGCGCGAACGCCAAAGCTCCGCCCCTGAAGAGGAGGTGCAGAGAAAAGACCAAGGGGGGGCGGATGGCGTCCGGCCGCATGTAAGCCGCGGCTATAAAAGCAGGGACGCCAGAACTCTGCGGCCATAATTGGTTCCTGGAAGATACCGCTGCCAAGGTGAACAGTCCGTCCGACAACACCGCAGTCCCCGCGCCCGTGCCTGGTACCGCAGCGTGGGTGGAAGTCTGGACCGTCCAGTTGAGCAGCCGTCTGCAGGTCCGAATGCAGCTACTCCTGGAGGAGTGGGAGGCCGACATGGCGGACGTGGTGGCGGCCATACGGAGACGCGAGGAGGAGGAAGATTTGGAGGAGCGGGTAAGCAACCCACGCCCCTGTATTCCTAAGGGATCGGCCGCTGCGGCTGAGGGGCCCGGCCTGCGCTCGCTCACCCTGCTGCCTCCCCCGCTACCCGTGCTAGTCGCTACCACCCCGCCACTAGGCCTGCTACCCGCACAACCGGTAGCGGCACCCTGCCTGTCCACCCAAGCGGACCGACCTGCAGCCGAAGCCCGTAGCCGCTCTGAACAGCTTCCCTGGAAGTTGCCGAAGCCGTGGCCCGCTGATGAAGATGTGCCGGTGGCACTTGCAGTGACTGTGCCTAGTTCCGTTCCGGCACCGGCGGTCCGTTCCGTGCAGGAGGAGACGGAGGTCAAGCGGGAGAGGACCCCTGTACCCATCCCCCACGCCTCGGCTGAGGCTGCGCTAGGTCGTTGCTGTGAGGCAGCACCCCAGGCCATGACACCGCGGGATCTTCCACAGAGGGCGCCAGTAGTGGGTAGTGTGGTGGAAGTCCCGCGGGGCCCGACCCGTGTGAAGGGGCAAGCAGTAGCCCCTTACTGGGACAGGGAACCGACCCCGCTGGGCTGAGAAATTGCAGAGAGGGAAAGGCGGAAGGCTGAACTGATAGCCTGCACCATCCAAGAAAAAGAGAGCCTCGGCAGAGCCACCTTCCGGGTACGGGGCCCGATACACGAGGGGCAAGTGAGAAAGTTTGATGTCCGACGGGGCTACGGGTTCATCTTCGAGACGGGCCTGGAGGCCGAAGTTTTTGTGGCCCGTCGGCACGTTAATGCCCACCTGTCGGAGGACCACCCGGGCCGTAACCTGCTCCCAGGAGATCTGGTACAATACACGCGGCATTGTGGAGAGAGGGGCTGGTTTGCCCTGGACGCCAAACTGAGAGGAGGCCAGGAGGCCCAAGCACCAGCCCAGCCCCCTCCTCCGGCCTGTGTTGTGGATTTGAAGTGAGTCGGCGGTCCCTCCGTTGCACCGTTGTCCCCGTTTGGACCACCAGTACTGTTGTTAAGTAAATGAATGAAAATAATCAACCGAGAAGTTAATCTGATTGTCAACAGTGATTGAACCGGCCGTTGCCGGCAAGTTGTCTCTGTAGGGACCCTTTGCACCGTGCGTAAGGAACTGCTTACGGACACGCCAGAGAACTTGCAGGGGAACCACAGACTTGTGGAAATGTAAATACTTGGCATAAATCCGTTACCGACTCCGGAGAGGCAGATTGGAGGAAGGGCCCGCATCAGAGTAGGCTGGGGCCCGGTCACCATCTGGACCGGTGGCCATCCTCTGGGGGTCAGGGGTTCCCCATGGATGTGGGTCCCCTGCTCGTACCCGCTCGGGCAGCCTGGAGATGGACTGGGGTCAAGGGGTGCTGCCCACTTCTTAGGGGCAGCATCAGGGCCAGGCTGTTTGGGCGGGAGAGAGCGGAAACCGTATGTTTTAATAAAAGTGACTACCGTTAGTAACGTCTAAGTGCCGTGCCTCCCGTTAAGGGAAGATTCATGAACAATGCTTTGTTAAATGTTTTCTACCCTTTTCTACAGTTTACAAAAATAAAACCGGTGATGGACGGGCAGCCCGCGGACGGTCTGCATTTAACCAAGGGGGAATGTGGTGCCCTGGGCAAGCCAGGTCGTCACAGGTACTGCAACAACACACCCCACTCCCCGAGATAGGCACACCAGTCACACACAAATCCTTGTTGCCTCCCTCCAGGGGCTGATGTCCACACCAGGTGGGGTGGAGCCAGGCGGTTGGCCCCACCCACTGAGGAGTTCACAGTCCTGGAGGCGGAAAAGGAAGAGTTCAGTTAGGGAGAGTGAAGGAGAAGGAGTGAAGTGGTAGTAGAGGAGCAGACTGACCATGTCCGGGTACGTGGCCCGGGCACCGAGAGCAAGGTTGGCAGATGGTGGTGGACGTCTGCAGGAGAGGCTGATTGACGCAGAACCGTAGGACCGGGGATGGGCGGTGGCCCGCCGGTACCGAACCGGGGAGCGAAGAGAAGCCAGCACAAACCGGCAGGGTCTGCGGACCCCGACCAGGCTTGGAGTCGCCGTTAAACTGGTCAAATCCGTTAGTGACCGGAACCTCCAGGGTTTCCTAGCAGCAAAGACCCGTCTGAAGGCAACCGTCCAAACCGAGAAAGGGAAATACAACTACCGACACAGTTAGAATTCCCAGGGCCAGAGCCTGGGGTCAAAAGGGGCTCCTCCGGCCCATATCCAAGCTGGGGAGTGGGTTACCGGTGGGAAGCCATCGGGACCAAAGATACACAACAGGTGCAGGGAAAGGCAGCCACCACCAACCTACCGGGAGTAACTACCGCAGCCGACTGCGGGACCCGTCCATCCAGCCGTTTGTTTTACCGGAGCCTTTGTATCCATCATTGGCTGAGTGAGTACCACCGTGCCGTCTGGCACCGCGCTGCCCCCGAGACCCTGCACCTCGCCAACCCTGCCTCCCCGTCCCACCTCTCCGGGTCCCGGGACCACCAACCCCCCCCCACGGAGGGGAGAGAAACATCTCGGCTGCTTCCTGTCATCGCTCCCGGGATCCCCGTCCAGAGCAGCGCACCTCACCACAAACCGTGGGTGGCGTCACGGACCAACTCCCCAAACCCCAAATCACCCCTTTCACTGTCTGGGCGAGGAGCGCCGCTTGAGTCCCTGGATCCGGCCCACCGCTCGAGCCACCGAGCAGCAGCAGCAGCAGCGCCGGACCCGAGTGCCAGCGAGGGCGCAGTGGCGGCGGCATCCTCCCTGCCCGCGACATATATATATATATATATATGTACAGTATATATATATAAAAATATATATGTACAGTATATATATATATATATATAAACATACATTGGGGGGCGTGTCCTGGCTATGAAGGAGTGAGGACGTGACTTGTCTTAGCTCCTGCCACTGGACTTTATAACTGATGATCCACGCAACTGAGGACTCTGCAACACAGGCTATGCAGCGGAGGAGACGAGGGAGATCCCAGGGGTGCAGCAGCAGAGCTTCACAATCGGAGGAGAGAGGGATCAAGCACTTTTTATCCAGGCCGGGGCAGAGAGAAGCTTCACAGGTGGCACCCAAGATGGCTGCTAAGGCTACACACGAGGTGAGCTCAGCATGCAGCAGTGAGATGGCAGCTATGGAGATGCAGGGAAAGGCTCAGCAGCTGACGCGACTGAGAGGAGAGACCACCCGGAGTGAAGAGGAGATACAGAAGATAAGGCCAGACAGCCCAAGATTGCAGGTACAGGGGAAACCCGGAGTGAGAAGCACGGGGGAAGTGCCTGCTGATACAAACAGTAGCCCTGAAGCCTGGAGGCCTCTGGAGGGGGAAGTAACGTCCTTTCCTATAACACACATGCAGGAGTGTGAGGAATTTCAGGAGGGGGGACACTGCACTGCAAATGAGTTACAGGTCCCTGACAGAAGTGAGACTGCACCCAGGGAGAAGCACAACATAAATCTAAAGTTACCAGATGCAGACAAGCATGCAGGGACAGGGCCAGCCATAACAGAAACACAAGAGTCAGGAGTTCTGACAGAGCTTAATGAGATGCGGGCACGTTTCTCAGCTATACCCACCAGGGAAGATATGGAGGCATATATAACCAGGCTGGAGCAGGCGTACCGCACAGAGCTGTCAGCCCTGAAGGGCAAGGTGGAGAGAGTGGACACCCAGAGTCAAGTGCAGGCAGCTAAAATTCAGAATATGGAGGACACTTCACAGGCCCACGGGGCACTATTAGAACAACACTCCCGCCAAATACAATACGTGGTTGAAGCAATGGATGATGCTGAAAATAGGGGCCGAAGAAACAATCTCAGAGTGCGCGGCCTGCCTGAGTCTGTCGAGTCCAAGGACTTACATGGCACCCTTCATGTGATCTTCAATAATATTCTGGGTGAACCATCAAGCCAACCCCTGGAATTGGATAGAGCGCATAGAGCGTTGGGCCCCAAACCAGCCCAGAACGACCGACCTCGGGATGTGATCTGTAGGGTCCACCGCTATGTTATTAAGGAGGCCATTCTGTTTAAGCTCCGCAGTGGAGTATCACCATCATATGAGGGGAGCCAAATCCAGATTCTACAAGATCTATCCCGTTTTACCTTACAAAGGAGAAGAGCTCTTAAACCTCTGCTGGACATTCTCCGCTCATACGAGTTTCCATATAGCTGGGGGTTCCCCTTCCGCCTGTAGGTTCGGCACGCGGGACGAATGCATGTTCTTCGGTCTCCGGCGGATTTACCCTCGTTCACCGCGGCCTTGGACATTCCATTAGTGCCTATAGAGGACTGGCCGGACTTTCCAATGGGGGGGGGGAGTCACCGTCCCAGCCGGTGATCGGATGCGTGGCTCTCGTAGAGAAAGAGGAGGGAGGCCGGTCTGATGTATAAGAGAATGGTGGATTAAATTGTTCTAGTATGTTTTTGGTTATAGGATCACAGTACGATGGAGTCTATCCCCTGGTCCTGATGGGAATTTCGCGTTGTGGGGTTATTGTATCGCCCTGGACAGGGGGGTGGGGGGGTTCCCTCCTTTCATCCTGGGTGTAATGGGGGGCGCCCCTCAACATTATAAGGTACAATACCCTCTCAAAGCCCCTTCTCCCTTCTTTATACAGAGCTTTAGTTGCAAATCAAAATATATATAGTTAAAAGTTGTTTTTTAGTCCAGGGCAGGGGGCTCCTTTGTGGAAAGTTCCCTCCCTGATTGGGATAACACGCCACAGGGTAGTGGCGTAGAATTAACATCCCTGGTATATAGAGATTCTTATTTTTCTGCATTTACCTCTAGTCTATTTGACCAAGTATAAGGGTCACGTTACGACCCTACAGGCAAGAGGTGCTTTGACCTTTTTGCCTACGGTACTCTCTCTTTGTTTGTAGTTTCCTTTATATACTTAATCCTTCTACCCCCCCCCCTCTTTTTTTTTTTTTTTTTCTTTCTCTCCCCCTCTCCTAACCTTCTCTATTCTCTCCACCCACACCTCTCTTCCCATCCCCATCCTCTGACCCTACTTCCCGGTTCCTCACCGTTCCTCCTCCTCAGAATGACGCAGATTACCTTTGGCTCATTGAATGTGAGAGGCCTCAATGTCCCGCAAAAACGGTCTCAGGTATTCTTTGACATGCATAAGAAACGAGTCCATATATTATTGATTCAGGAAACACATTTCAAAACTGGTCACCTCCCTAACTTTAAAGACAGATATTACACCAAATGGGTCCATAGCACCAACCCAGAGTCAAAATCAAAAGGGGTGTCTATAGGCATCCATAAAGCCCTGGTGCACACGGTTCTGGACACGAGAGTGGACACTGAGGGAAGATTCATTTTTCTGAAAATTAATGTTAATTCATCTATCTTTACCATTGTCAATTGGTATTTACCAAACAGAGATCCGGCGACGTCCTGCTCCTCTCTCCTGTCATCATTGGATGAATTCGCAGAAGGGACCGTGATCGTGGGTGGCGATTTAAACTTCACTTTGGACCCTAAGGTAGATACAACTTCGGGACACAATTTTCTCTCTCTCAGAAAGCTAACAAAAGTTAAACGCTCAATACAAGAGCTTCGATTGGTAGATGTGTGGAGAACGTTACACCCAGTGGAGCGTGACTACACATACTTCTCCCCGGCTCACTCCTCGTACAGCCGCATAGACCTGTTTCTTGTGAGCCAAAAGGCTCTGACTTGGCAGATACAGGCCTCTATAGGCAGTATATCCTGGTCTGACCACGCTCCTATATTCCTGAGCCTTACTATCCCAGATGGGGCAGGGAGGCCGTGGTCTTGGCGGCTGAACGATAGTCTGCTTGGGGATCAGGGGTGCATGAAGGATCTACAGAACACGATTGATGAATTTTTAGAAATACACTCAGAAGACCCCACAGCCCTTCCCGTGCAGTGGGAGGCACTTAAATGTGTGTTGAGAGGGGTTTTGATCAAACATGGGGCTAGGCTTAAGAGAGAGAGAGCCCAAACCATTTTGTCCCTACTTCAGAATATTTCAGATCTGGAAAGGGCCCATAAGAAGACATTATCACCTTTGACACTGGCGGAGCTAGTCAAAAATAGAGAGGAGATTAAATCGATTCTCGACCGACAGTATGAGCGACATAGGACTAGAATAAAAAGATTCCTCTATGAGTATGCAGATAAATGTGGTAGACCACTAGCTAGGATTCTACACCCTAGGGGAGACCCCAGCCACATTCCCATGATTAAACAAGCAGACGGCTCTTCGACTCAGAACCCAACTCTCATCGCGGAACAGTTCCAAAAGTATTATAGAGACCTATATAACATAAAGGGCAAATTTGGAGACATGCCACATGACGCATTAGAAAATAAAATAAACGACTACGTATCCAGAACGGCCCTACCGGTTATACCCAGCGCTGAGGTTGAAAATTTAGAGACGGACTTTACAGAAGCAGAAGTGGCATCTATCATTAAAGAATCTCCCTCAGGCAAAAGTCCGGGTCCAGATGGGTTCACCCCTAAATTTTATAAAATATTCCAAACTCAGCTATCCCCGTTCTTGACTAAAGTATTTAATTCCATCTCAGAAAATTCCCAATGGGTGGCGCAATCTCTCGAAGCCCATATATGTGTTATCCCCAAACCGGGGAAGGATCACATGTTAGTTACAAATTACAGACCCATTTCACTGATCAATCTAGACCTAAAACTTTTTTCCAAAGCCTTAGCCAACAGACTTGCTCCTTCCTTGCCCGGGATAATACACACAGATCAAGTGGGGTTCGTACAAGGTCGGGAGGCGCGTGACAATACCAACAAACTGTTCCTCCTGATGACCCGGTCGAGGGCTCATTCTCTTCCCATGTGTTTACTCTCAGTGGATGCGGAGAAGGCCTTTGACCGGGTCAGTTGGAATTTCATGATGGCCGCTCTAAAGCAGGTGGGTTTGGGCAAAACATTTTTAGATAGGATTGCGTCCCTTTATTCGAGACCCTCAGCAAAAGTTAGGACGGATGGGTTTCTGTCGTCATCGTTTCAGGTCCACAATGGAACAAGGCAAGGATGTCCATTGTCACCTCTGCGCTACGTCATTGTCATGGAGCATCTCGCGGTCGCCATAAGAAATAATGCTAGTATCCATGGGATAGAGGCCGGGGGAGGGAATCGCAAGTTAGCTTTATTTGCTGACGACCTTCTCATGTTTATTTCCCAGCCACACATATCCTTCCCGTCTTTGCTCAAAGAGTTCGAGGAGTTTGGTAACTTAAGTAATTTTAAAGTGAACTTCTCTAAATCAGAGGCTATGAATGTGACCCTGTCGGCGGAAGATCTAGCCCGTACAACCCAAAATTTTCCCTTTAAGTGGCAACCGTCAGCTATAAAATATCTGGGGGTAGTTGTACCTCGGGATCCAACAAAAATTATGCATCATAATTTTCTACCCCTGTTAGAGAGGACAATTAGGGATTTAAAGAAGTACGACAAAAAAAGACTATCGTGGTTTGGGCGTATCAACGCTATTAAAATGGATGTTCTTCCTAGGTTTCTTTTCTTGTTCCAAACGGTACCTATTCAGCTGCCGGGGAGTTACTTTTCCAAAATTCGGACGGCTTTGTCAAGGTTCGTTTGGGGGAATAGGAGACCTCGGATAAGCATAAAAACTCTTACCAGACACAAAAATAATGGAGGGGCAGGGCTCCCAAATTTCCAGTTATACTACAGGGCAACTATTCTAACGAGGATAATGGATTGGCACTTCCATAGGAACTCGAAACAATGGGTCGCGATCGAACAGGACGGATTGGGAGTCCCTTTGCACTTCCTCTCATGGATGGGAAAGGAGAGTAGGTCACAGATAGAGAAGGGAATGGAGTTTATTTGGACAGTGATGGGGACGTGGGACGGTGAGGTTAAGAGGGGTTCTCTCTCACAGGGGAAGGGTCCACTTACCCCCCTCTTTGGCAACCAGGAGTTCCCTCCGGGGCTTCATTCCAATAAATTTCTGGGATATGCTCGGGTGGAGGAAACTCGTTTTTTTCATGTGCTCAAGGGAAATACACTGCCCCCTTATGCATCTCTATGGGCCACAGGGAGAGAGGTTTCCTGGATAGAATATATGCAGCTGAAATCGTTTCTATCCAACCAGGACAGGGAGAGGAAGTTGAGGACCCCCCCTACTCCATTTGAGAAATTGTTCTTGCAGGGTTCGTCACCTGGGCATGTCATCTCTCTTATTTATAAAATGCTGAACCAGAGAGACATGTCGGACAAACCCAAATTTGTCTATAGATGGGGAGAGGAACTGGGAGAGGACATTTCGGAGGACAGATGGAGCAGGGCGTTTCTGTGGACCCACAAACTTTCTCTGGCTTGTGCCGCCCAAGAGAAAAACTATAAAATTCTCACAAGGTGGTACCAATACCCGACCAAATTGCATGCTATCTTTCCCTCAGTGTCCGACATGTGCTGGAGATGTGGTACAGAAAAAGGGTCTATGTTACATATATGGTGGAGCTGTGCTAAATTGCAACCATTCTGGGACTCAGTGTTTTCTCTGTATAAAAAGATGAGTGGGGGTGAGGTGGAGAGATCTCCCCAGGTGGCCCTCCTCTCTATCCTCCCAGGTTCATTCAAGTCACAAAAGAGGGACCTGCTGCGATTTTGTTTAGCGGCAGCCCGTATAATTATTCCCAGATACTGGAAACAGACTAGATGCCCCACGTTAGCTGACTGGGTAGAGGAGATGGCAAACCTCCAGAGAATGGAGGAACTCACAGCTGAACTTAATGGGTTCACGGAAAAATTTATCACAGTGTGGGGACCGTGGATTACGTTCATGGAGTCTCCTGAGTTCACGGTGAGTCTGGCAGGTTATTTGGGATGAGAAATGGTGACATACCTTGTCTTCCCCTCTCCCCACACACTTTTTTCCCCCACCCCCTCTTTACCCTACTTTCTTCACTCTATTTGATTCCTTCTTTTCTAAGCTTATATCTGTTCTTTTTTTTTTTTTCTAGTTTTCTACTTTTTCTTAAATGTTTATTCAATAACTTAAAAGGGGATTGTTTTATGCTGAGAGTGGTCTTGTCAATTATCAGGAAGACATGTTTAGCTGGAACTCTGATTTCTAGTGTATGGTTTGTCATGGAGTGTTAGCATAAGGATAGCTTATAGAGTTCCAATGAAATCTACAATGTGATGTTATTTTTGTCATTCCGAAACTGAGAGATCACTGTTTATGTTTTATAATCTTTATAAATGTTCAAGATGTATGCTTGATTTATAAACTTAATAATAAAACAGATTTGAAATAAACATACATTGTATATATAAAGTTAATTGCTCACCAATGTAACTCAGTGTCCTGGTGTGTATGTCCGCAGGCCCGACGTGCGTTTCTCGTGGGCTTCCTCTAGGTGCATGCGTCTCGGTATCCCCGCTGCAGGAACACAACGTTTGGGCATTCCAGTGATATCACAGGTCAAGGGAAAATTTCCTGCAATGTCAGAGACCTAGTGGGCAGGAGCGCCAAAAGGCATGGCCACCATATTTGAATAGGGGAAAAGTATGGGCAAGTTCCAAAAACAATAATGTGTTAGAAAGTGACATAAAAGATGTCTACTGAATTAATTATGAGAGATAATCTATCAGATATCATCAATAAACCAAAACAGTGAACGAGATCTCAAAATATAATGCATGAATGGAAAGGTAGGTATAAAACCCACCACAAAAATATCCAAAATCATATAAGAGTGAAACTAATAAATGAGATTAAAAATAGACAAAGCACATGAAATATGAAAGCAAGACATGAAATAGACAGGAAGAATGGTCTTATGTGATGGATGCACAGCCGGATGTATAGGTACAGCTCGTAGCCAGTGGTAGCAGTTCGATGGGACAGGTGACAAGCAGTTGTTACAATCATTTTTTTTAATTACAGAGGGCGTTGTGCCGCTGATGTTTCCACCAAACCTCACGTTAGCGGATGTGGAGAAGAAGATTCCTATGATGAGAAACGGCCATTACCAACCAGAGACCTGCCGATCACAACAGAGAGTAGCCATTCTGATCCCGTACCGGAATCGGGAGAGGCATCTACTGTACCTGCTGGATAACTTACTCCCGTTCCTCCAGAGGCAGCTGCTGGACTACGCCATTTACATCATTCATCAGGTGGGAAAATGTAGTACATGTGTGAACTGTGAGCAATTATGTTGGTTGCTACTTGAAACAGTCAGCAAGAAACCCCAAATTGCTTAACTGTGCTTATACAAAGCGGGAGACCACTGTTTGAGGATGCAGATGTAGCGCCCCACGGGGCAGGCGGTTAACCTACTTGTCGTCGGGCCGTCGACTGTCATTGTCACGGGCGGCTTAACCTGGCTCCATTACCCCGAGGCGTACAGAAGATGGCTAAGGAAGGATGATGGGGGTAGTAGTGAGGAGAATGTCATGACGCCACCTGTGCTATGTGGCCAGGGAATGGGCTGCCGCGGCTGTTGCTGTCTTCCGGGGCAGATGATGGTAGCAGCTATGGGTGGTATCGCTCCCCACAGGTTGAGTGGGCAATGGGAAGGATGATGAGTGGAGTAGTAATGGCGGCGGGGAGTGGCAATACCGGTAATAAAGAGTCAGAGTCTATGGCTGCGGTTCCAAGTTGTTTACTCACTTTTGTACGGTGCCGAACATCCAGGTAATACCGGTCACTTGCTATGATGGGCTCCCTCGAACCCGAACCCGTTAGAGATCAGTCCGGTTTGGTGTTCGGTGGGTTTCTTCCTTGTAATGCTTGTCTGTGTATCCCCTGGCTTGAAGCTACGAGGGGACCCTGGGTTTCATGAGATGTACTCTTGCCCCTATATGCAGGTGTTGCGGCTCCGATATGGGGGTCCGGCTTGATGCGAGACCCCGGATCCTCTCTGGCACTGTGCTGTCTGGTACTGTGCTGTCGGGCGCTGTGTGGTCAGGGAAGCTTGAAACTTTCCCCGTCCAGGCAGATTCTGGAAAACCAACATGAAGTATGATCTTCCCTAGGGTCCTGTCACCCTGCGTGGCATCGATTCTGTGGGGAGCAGATTCACTCTCCCTGCGGCAATCGTGTGAACTTTCTCCTCCTTCCTACCGGAGCACCCGTGAGATGCGACTGCTCCCTTGCTCTTGTGATGCCCTGGCAAAACCAGGTTGTCACAGAGCCTGCACAAATCCACCAAAATGCAGGCCATTCTCCTCTTTGGCACCAACACAGTCCCCACACAGGTATACACCAGCCAATCAGGCCCTAGTCACCCACCCCCTCCCATGACAATGGGAGGGAACAAGACAGGGACAGTGAAGTGGAGGAGCAGAGCAGAGGAGTCTAGGGAGTGGAGAGCTGACAGAAGGGAGTTGTAGCTCCCTGGAGAGGGTGGTAGTCGGGGTTGGAGCCCCGGACCACCTGACGACTGGACTAGCTACGCTGACTAGGTGGCAGTGAGGGCCACAGGTGATGGAGATCCGGTCACGGGGAACTTGAGGTAGACCGGGGCAGGGTTGTAGCTTGCCGGTGCCGAGAGAGGGGATCCGGTCTGGAGGCCGTTACAAGCGGACTAGTCGAGACAAGAGAGACAGACAGAAAGTGCAGGAGAAAGGGCCCCTGGCTGTATATCTGCATGCGGGATGCAGCACACCCCTCCAGAGGCTCCCGGCATCCGGCCTTGGTTTATAATACAGACTCTGTGTAGTTACAGAACCTCCAAATCCACGACAACCAAACTGTGAGTTTCCTGCTCCCTGCAATCCCTCACCGTTCCCTGGGCTCCGGGACTACACCACCCCTACCCGTGGAGGGGATACCACCTTGCTGACCCGCTCCATCAGCCCCGGGTGCCCCCATACCAAGGCAGCGGTGGTGTCACCATCCCTCACCGCAACCCACGGGTGGCGTCACTGACAAAGACTCTATCCCCTGTAAATAACCCCTTTTCACTCGTGGGCGACGGACAGCTGCGTGAGCCCTGGATCCGGCTGCCACTCGAGCCACAGCCACTGCCCGGATCCGAGTACCTCGAGCGGCCCCCCGGTTGTGGTCTGTACCACGCCCGAGACACTCTCCTGATGGACAACTCTCTAACTGTTTTGTTGGCTCCTGAGTCCCCCTGCTGGCTGCACCTCCCCACTCCCAGGTCCTAAACTAGTGGGACTGGGGCCCATGTTGAATGCCTCTCTGTCGGCGACCCCTTTATTACCTGACCCTAGCCCAGTGGGAATAGGGCAACCTGGTGTGTATTTGAGTATGTAATGTGGTGAAACCGGGACTGACCTCTTCAGGATCCGGGTTTAGCATTACACCCAAATTTGGGTGCAATACTCTGTGGCGACTGAAGCCTCAGGTGCGCCACACAGAACAAGTAGGGAGTGCAGGGAGATTTGACTTGTGTTTTATGTATGTCATGAAAAGTGTCATGAAAAATCCTAAATGCCCAAGATAGTTCTACAGCTGTAAGTCTTAGATATTTTTACACATGTCTACATGCGCCTATGTCCTTTTATTCAGGGTAGAAATAGGATGGCTCCATCTACTAACAAATGGTGAGGTGACAAAATTAATTAAGTGGATAGGACAATTTCTTCCTGACAAGATGGATCCCTTGCTGTGAGCACAAGTTTCACAGGCATTCTTCAGACAAACAGGAGACGTAATTTCATAAGGAGTTCTGTAATTACCATGTCAAGTTCAAATGACGATGATGATGGTGAGACTCAAAAGGTCTCTCGGGATCTGACTGCTGTTTCTAATCATAATGTCATGTGTGCACGTGAGATTAAATAATAACGGACAGCAAGTCAGTTATAACTATCTCCATGACTAGCACTGGCCAAGTGATCTTTACTATTTGAAAAAAACTCTAGACCGAGCAGTAAGGGGGTGTAAACAAATGTTTTAGTCCAATCAAGTATCGTAGGTCAGGGCTTCATGATGTAGAGAGATCTGCACATCCTCCTTGGATTGGTCAGTCCAGGCTCCAGGAATTTCTTTGTCCATCGTCCCATGTGCAAAACAGGAAGCGGCAGCCATCTTCAAGCTATATATATATATATACTGTGTCTAAGGAAAAATCACTGAATATGCAATATACATATATACATGTTAGTAAGAAACAAAAGCATTCACAAATATGTGTTAGTTCACATCTACTGAACTATATACCTGAGCCTATGAAATGTTTGAATTAAGTATTTTTGTATACTCAATTCTTGTCCTCAACAGTCCCCCCTAAAGACTTACTTCTGCCATTTCTGAATTCTAAGGGTACTGTGTTCCCTTAGGAAGAGAGGTAGAAAGATCTGTTGAAAAACCTGCCTAACTGAACGTTGAGGCATGGGCGGAAAGGGGTTTTCTTCACCGGTTTGAGACCAAGGACTCCTAGGCGAGTCCTCACCCTTTGTAGTTGGACTTTCCCATGTCTCAAGGTTCTCTAAGTCCTCTCTTCTAACTGTTCTGGCAATGCTGGTCTGAAACTGTACAGGGTTTTCTGAAAAGGATAAGTATGAGCAGAACGCTCAGTGCAGCTCTGGTTGATCGACCCTTCTGCAATGCGAGGTGTGGATCCATAGATTTTTCTGCGGTTGGATCGGCTCCTCTAGTGTTGACTCATGGCTCTTTCTCGCTTGTCGTTTAGGATCAACTGACTGACTGGAGACCATATGCTAATACTGTAAGACAAGATTTTTCCCATTTCAGTTAACAGATATACCTCATAGTAATCTAATAAACATAGCCTATGGGAAAAAGGTCAGCTTCAAAACCTATCTAATATGCCTGCTGCGCCCTTGAAGAAACTGGATAATATAATTAATACCTTATTCCCCCCTTGTTTAATTGTTTATTTACCAATATGGCAAAATTCAGAGTTTTTATACTGGTATTCCCTAAAAGAAAAGATAAAACAGCAGGTAATAAATTAGCTACATACTAAAACTAAAATTGGACAAATACTGAAAATAACGGATATCTTACAACAATATACATTGCTGTATCCATAAAGAAAAGAAAAACCTTTTATAATAGAAATAACTGAGACATGATTAAATGACAGCTGTGACTGGGCGACTAACCTGCAAAAATATATAAATTGTTTAGAAATAAACGTAAAAACAGAAAAGGTGATAGAGTCACAAAATAAAAATATATTGTTCGAATAAATCGCCATTAAAAAACAAAACAACACAGAAATTAAATCGCACATCCCATGAAATCTAATATTCCCTATTCAGGTATAAGCAGTAAACTAAAAATGGGAAATCCTGAACTCTAAGGGTTAAACTAAACTTACGTCACTATTGGGGAAAGACACATTCCATTCTTATCTCTGACTATTTATCAATTCAGTAAAAATTTCTCTTACTCATCTTTGACTTGCATTTATGGGATAGCTGAGTAAACAAATATACTGTTTTATACTTATTCAAATGTGTTAGTCATATATACCAGAGAACACCTCCCACCGGGGATGGGTGGAGAGCTTTGAACAAAGAGCCATTGCGAGGGGCGTGGCTTATGAGGTGTACTGCCATCAGTGGGTGTAGCAAGACGGCTGCCACAGGAAGTTCCAGGCACCTGACTTCCGGGTGTAGCATCCATGTTGTGACTCCCTGGGTGTACTGGGAGTGGCTGGAACTACGTAGTAAACCAGGGATACTTTTAGTGCCTATAAACCAATTTGCATTCCACATAAAAAGAGAGACTTGATTAATACCATATATAATGCCTTCTAGAGAAGAACAATGAGGCACAGCTAGAGAAATACATTTAGTGATTCTACAAACAGCAACACACAGTGAATAGGGTCTTTGTCCTCCAGTATACCCTCACTGGAGATTAATCTGAACTTCAGTACATGGGTTGCAGCCTGCCATCTAGTGGTAGTCCAACGATTTTACACAACTTTTTTTTTTTTTTTGTAACTAGGGTGACAGCGTTCTCAGCTCCTACTAAAAACAACATATTTATTTTTTGAACAGAGTATACAGTGCTCTAATTGGACCGGCCGGCTCCAACCGGAATTCTTTCTCGCCTCGTTTGCATATCGAACGCAGTGACGCGCGTCTAAAATGCAGGAGAATACGCTAATTCCGACACCTTTAACTTAACTAAAATGAAATCCTTTCCCGCCTCGTCTGCTACGCAGACAGTGACATGCATCTGAAACGCAGGGGTATACGCTAATTCAACTTTAAGTTAACTGAACCCTTCCCTCCTCATTTATTATCTATTCAACATTTTAATAATTAATATCTCATATTTAATAAACAGTAAATGTGTCATCCGCAACACAGGGGAATCTCTAGTTCTCATACTTCTGTTCAAAAGCAAACAGTTGTAAAATACTGAAAAACGCATAAGCCAGCTAGTTGATACATGTATGTATATATATATATACATATATATATATATATATGTATATATATATATACATACATATACACTGCAGCAGTAGGTAATCGACCCCTCCTTTCTTTCCCCCTCCTTCCTGCTTTCTCAATGTAAAGGCAGTGGGTAGCTGACCCCCCTTCTTTTTCACAGAACAAAGACAGCAGCTGCGTCCCTAGGCTCCGTTTCCTCTCCCTCTGCCTCTCTGCTGGGCACATGACCCCCCTTCTTCCTTGCTTCCTGCTCTCTTCTGTTCTCAGTGAAGGAATGTAGCTGCGTGAATGAGTGACCCCCACCTTTCTCTTCTCTCTTAGTGAGAGACTGTAAGCACTAGTTGCGTAATTCGACCCTGCTCTGTTTCTATCTTACAGCAGAGCCCTCCGTGAACAATAACAGACAATTAACTCTCCGAGAACCAAACAGAGAAATAACAAGCCTGATTAACCATACACTATATACAAATCAACAGCTACTCAAAAAGCCCCCCCCCCTGATTTCTCCCTCTATACAACTCAGAAATACAGACAGTCATATCCTTTAACATCTACGCCTAGCCCCTATAGGGGCTGGGTCCTTCTCTAGGTCACCGGCGAGTGACAGTCACACCGTTAGGTCTCCGGTGCACTACCATTCTCCGGACTAGTGACCACCCCCTTTCGCCAGGTGTCTCTCGAACCACAGGTCAAACAGCACACACAATGTATATGATGCTTACCGCGGAATGGAGGGGGATCAATCCTATCGAGCGACACCTGAATACTTGTGGAGTAGCCCCCAGACGTCCGGAAAATGGAAGCTCTGACTAACCCTTCTCGATGGCCCCACGTTGGGCGCCAAGTGTCAAGTTGATATGACGATGATGATGGTGAGACTCAAAAGGTCTCTCGGGATCTGACTGCTGTTTCTAATCATAATCTCATGTGTGCACGTGAGATTAAATAATAACGGACAGCAAGTCAGTTATAGCTATCTCCATGACTAGCACTGGCCAAGTGATCTTTATTATTTGAAAAAAACTCTAGACTGAGCAGTAAGGGGGTGTAAACAAAAGTTTTAGTCTAATCAAGTATCATAGGTCAGGGCTTCATGACGTAGAGAGATCTGCACATCCTCCTTGGATTGGTCAGTCCAGGCTCCAGGAATTTCTTCGTCCATCGTCCCATGTGCAAAACAGGAAGCAGCAGCCATCTTCAAGCTATATATATATATATATATATATATATATATATATATATATATACTGTGTCTAAGGAAAAATCACTGAATATGCAATATACATATATACATGTTAGTAAGAAACAAAAGCATTCACAAATATGTGTGTTAGTTCACATCTACTGAACTATATACCTGAGTCTATGAAATGGCTGAATTAAGTATTTTTGTATACTCAATTCTTGTCCTCAACAACCATATATCCTAACCTTACATTGATTATATTTCCGGGACCACAAGGACATGCCGTATACGCATCAGGGTTCCGATTCTTCATAGCACCCCGGTATGGGGAGATACATAGAATAGCTAGCAAAAGCTAGGTAGGGAAGCGTAACGGACCCAGCCAGATCCAATAGCACCAGAACCACCTCCCTGTGACCTTCCAGTGAGAGGTTGTGACCCATCATAGGATTTTGGGAGTTGTCAGCCATCAGACCCAGGGATGAGAGTAGAACCATCCAGGGGTGAGAAAGGGAGTGATCGACCAGGGATAAAAGATGTCCACTGTTATGATTCTGATGAGTGGTGTTCTGCTCTCCTGCAGAGCATGTACTGGGCCTTATATTTTCTTCCAGTGAATTTGATGTTCCTGATCTAAGTCCTGTGTGGTGTGGGAGGGTTCTGTTCTTTGAAGCCTCGTTCCTGGGTATGGCTTTGCTTTATCCAGGAGGTAGTCCACCCAGAACGCAGCCAGAGATAGTTCCTATTTAGAAGTGCAAGTCTCTGGTGGTTCCCGTAAGTGACTGACCTGATCTTGTCCCGCTTCCTAGTTCCTTGTACCCCATCCCATCTCCTCCCCTACTTCGTCTTGACTCCCTGCCTCCCTGACCTTTGGCTTGTTCCTGACCCCCGACTCTGCTCGCTCCCATGTACCTGACTTGTCCTCTTGGCTACCGACCTCAGCTTGTATTCTGACCCCGGCTCCGCTTTCTTCCTGGTGCTTTATGTGACTTCCTGGTTTACTGACTCTCGGCTCGCACACTGACTTCGCTTTTCTCTCTCCCTCTGTTACTGACATGATCTCCTGGACGCCTGGCTTGTTCGACTTCCCCGCAGATCCCGTCCACTAGGGTATTTAGCATCACATTCACCATATTTCTTACATGTTATTCTGTGGGGAGGTCACATTCTGTAACGTGCTGGAAGCAACTGGAAACACCTGGCTCCACATCACCTCCCATGTGGCTGCCAACATGTACCAACAGTTCAGAGCGGCTGGATGAGGTGACGCCATGTGAGCCAACAGATATGGCTCTCCATCACTGCCTCAGGGTATGGACAGCCAGGATGCTGGTGTTGGAGGGGGCTAGATTACCTCACTCCTATGGGGCTTATAGTGTTTCATATTGTATGCATCTTAGGCCTCCGGCACACATACGTTAAAAACGTGCGTGTTTTGTCCATTTCCGTATATACCGGAGACATGGACAAATGTGCACCAATGTTAATCTATGTTTGTGGTCAAACTTGCGTTTTTCATCAGGTTCGTGGGTCCGTGTCCATGATCCGTATGTGTTTCCGTTTTTCACGGCAGCATGTCCGTTTCCTGCACGGAACATGCACACACGGACACCATGAAAGTCAATGGTTTGGTGCGCACAAGTACGTGACACGGATGCATCTCCGTATGCTCCGTGTACGATTTGTGCTTTTTTGTAGCGATGTCGGCTATTCTTTCTTTTTCTGTCTATGTCGGTCAATCTCCCTCAGTCCGTCGGTCGGTCTCTCTGTCTTGTCTGTCCTCTCTCTGTCTGTCGGTCAGTCTCCCCCCTCTCTCATACTTACCGATCCCCGATCACCGGCGCGGCGCTGCACGGTGTTCACACTGCTCCGGCGGCTTCTACTATTTTGGAAAAGCTGGCCGCTCATTAATCAATCTCGTATTCCCTGCTTTCCCCGCCCACCGACGCCTATGATTGGTTGCAGTGAGACACGCCCCCACGCTGAGTGACAGCTGTCTCACTGCAACCAATCATAGCCGCCGGTGGGTGGGTCTATACTGTGCAGTAAAATAAATAAATAATTTAAAAAACCGACGTGCGGTTCCCCCCCATTTTGATACCAGTCAGGGTAAAGTCACACGGCTGAAGGCTGGTATTCTCAGGATGGGGAGCTCCACGTTATGGGGAGCCCCCCAGCCTAACGATATCAGCCAGTAGCCACCCAGAAATGCCGCATCCATTAGATGCGACAGTTCTGGGACTCTACCCGTCTCTTCCCGAATTGCCCTGGTGCGTTGGCAATCGGGGTAATAAAGAGTTAATGGCAGCCCATAGCTGCCACTAAGTCCAAGATTAATCATGTCTGGCGTCTCCCCGAGATACCTTCCATGATTAATCTGTAAGTTACAGTAAATAAACACACACAACGAAAAATCCTTTATTTGAAATAATAAACACTAAAAAAAAAACTCGTTCACCAATTTATTAAGCCCCAAATACCCATCCATGTTCAGCGTAATCCACGGAGGTCCCACGTCGCTTACAGCTCTGCTACATGAAGGTGACAGGAGCAGCAGAAGAACACCGCCACTCCTGCCAGATCCACACAGCAACTGAGGTGAGCCGTGCGATCAGTTGTGCTGTCACTCAGGTTACTTGCGGCCACCGCTGGATCCTCCAACTGTGACAGCGAGTCACCCGAGTGACAGCGATGAAGTCACAGGTGAGTTGCAGTCTTGGGGGGAGGACTCCAGCTAGCCGCGGGTAACCTGAGTGATGGCAGCGCTAATCACGCTGCTCACTTCAGTCACTCAGGGGATTAGCGGTCACCGGTGATTCCTTCACGGGTGACCGCTAATCAGGACACGACACAGACAGAGCCGCGGGATGACAATGAAGTCAGGTGAAGTACATTCTCAGCGCACGACTCTGTCTGTGTCTGCGGGTAAACATCAGTGACATTTTACTTCACACACACGGACATTTCACACGGAAAACACACTCACACGTCAGTTACAAATCTCACGCACACACGGGCATTACACACGCACACACGGCTAGCATACGCCAGTCACACAAATGCCACACGGACCATAAAAACGGACACAAAAACGGGACACGAACCCGAAAAACGGACCATACCAGACGTGCGTGCATTTTCACGGATGTGTGTCGGAGGCCTTAAGAACAGTTTTTTATAGAATGTTTGTTTGTCAAAGTGATGCTGCTGCTCTAAAATACGGTCTGGCAATGTAGCAGACCCGGAACAGTGCAGCGGTCGGCACCATCTAGCGGCTGCAAAGTTGCGTGTGATTAATGTGTTAACGAAAAGTATAAGAATGTTAAGTAGGAATGCTAGCATATACTGTAGGTATTAGAGCAAGTGAACGTTTTAGTGTACCGCCCTGCGGCCTTGGCTGCGACCGCCGAGCCGCTTGGGTCCGGGCTCGTGTGTGTGTCGGTGGCTCGAGCGCCTCTGGACCTGGGGTCACCTCGCTCTGGAAGGGTGTAGTGGCGGTGCACGCAGGGGTTGTGGGGGTGGTTGTGTTGTAAAGTTCGTGACGCCACCCACGGGTTGTGGTGATGGTGGACACCACCGCTACGGTAAAGGTGCAGGGAATCCTGGGAGCGGTGTAGGGGCGCAGCACGGTGTGGTGCCTGATGGCACTGGTGTACTCACGATTAAACCACACAGAGTCACTGGTAAACCAAACGGGGTGACGAACGGGGCCCGCAGCCGGCTGCAGTTTCTCCAGATAGGTTGGTAATGTCCGCCTTTCTCCTGCACCTGTATGTGATCTTGGCTACCGTGCCTGGGCACGGGTAGCCCGCTCCCCGGCGTATATGTGTCGTAGGAGCCCGTTTGCTCGCAGACGCTGGCCCTTGGATCTCTGGCCTCTGGCGGTGGCTACTATCCGGACGGGTTGGGCTGTTGCCTTCAATCGGGACTTAAGTGGGAATGAACCCCTGAGGTCCAGACCGCAATCAGTTGATTTGACTATGGTGGTGGCTTATAGCCTAGTTCGGTGTCTGAGTACCCTGCCTAGTGCTCCGGTATCCAGTTAGCTCCCCGATTCGGTTCCGGCGGGCCACTACCCTGTCCCGGTCCCTTTCGGTTCCGCTGGTCATATTCCCAGTCTCCTGCAGGCGGCCACTACCGTCTGCCTACCTGACTGATCTGGGGTCCTAGGCTCCAACCCAGGCCCCACACAGAACTGAGCTCCTCACTCTCCAAACTCTGAACTTGAACTCCCTAGTGTTTTCCTGCCTCAGACCAGCAGACTCCTCGGAGGGCGTGTCTTTACGCCTGACTCCGCCCACCTGGTGTGCCTGTCTGACTCTGAGGGAGGCAATCAGGTCTTTTGGTTGACTGGTGATACCTCACTGGGGTGGGGGTGTATGTGGTGAGTGTAATGACCTGTGACCCCTGGGTGTCCAGGGCGTCACATTAGCATGGGCAGTGTAGTAGGTACTTTCCGGTTGTTGAGGTAATGGACAGCCAAGATGTAAGGAGTAACAGAGCAAAGGATTAGGTGGTGAGACAGACCAGAGAGAGAGTTAGTTCTGCAGGGGGATTCCAGGTGTGCGGACAATGCTTGGTAAATTGGGTTAGTCAGGGAACCCAGAGGCATCCTCTGTGTGTTCAGAGCCTATGGTTCACCTCGGGACGGGCTAGGTGTAGCCATTCGAGGCAGCACTTAGACATGGGTAGCCACAGAGACAAGAACTAGGCTAAATAGAGGCTTAGGCGCGGCCACTGGAAGGCAAATACCCATGGTGAGGGCTAGATAGAAAAAGTACCCGAGAGTACAGTGGCAGAAGAACGGGATAGTAATGGACAAACCTATCAAGAAGGGTGATGAACGATTAAATCAGTGCATGTTGTTTTGTAATAAGACACTCCACGTGATGTGTTGCTCTGCCACATCTATGACGGTGACTGGCTGCTGGGAGGTGGACGCTCCCCTGAAGACCGAAGTATCACAACCCCAGTCCGGGACAGATCACAAGTACAGGTTCAGTCTGGTAAAGTAGAGTAAAGCCCTGTCAGCTGAGATGTCGCGGGCGGAGGAGGGGACGCCGCGCTCTCCCACCGCTGCTCGGGTCCAGCCGCCGCGGCTGCTGCGGCCTGCTGCTGCTCGGTGGCTCGAGCGATGGGCCGGATCCCGGGGACTCTAGCGGCGCTCCTCGCCCGTGAGTGAAAGGGGGGTTGTTGGGTGTGGGGATGGTTTATTGTCCGTGACGCCACCCACGGTTGTGGTGATTTGGTTGACACCACCGCTGCTCTGTATGGGGATCCCGGGAAGGATGGTATGGAGCAGCCAGTTGTTGTGTTGCCCCTCCGTGGGTAGGGGTTGGTGATCCCGGGGCCCAGTGATGAGTTGGGAGATGCAGGGCTTGGTGGGCGCAGGGACGCGGGGGCAGCGCGGTGCCTTGCGGCACTGTGGTACTCACTCAGCCTGAGACGTTGACACAGTTTTACGGTAAACCACACAGCTGGAAAGACGGTTCCCACGGACGGCTGCACTTGCTCTCCCAGTAGGTAACGGTGATGTCCCTTTGACCTGCACCTAGTGTTTCTATGTTGGTAGCGATGGGTTCCCACCGGTAACCCGCTCCCCGGCTTGGATATGGGCCGGAGGAGCCCTGCTTTGCCCGCAGACGCTGGCCCCGAGGAACTGGTGCCCTGGCGGTGGCGGTGTTCCTCCTTAATGGTTGGACTTTTGCCTTCAGTCGGGACTTGGTTGTTGGGGGATCGACGTTCCCTTCACTGACGGATTTGGCAAATTATGGCGACTCCTAGCCTTGCCGGGGTCCGAGAGACCCTTGCCCTGGTGCTGACTGTCCTTCGTATACTGCTCCAGACCGCCGGGCCACTACCCGTCCGCGGTCCTTCCAGCAACCTCCGAGCAGTCCCCCTCCAGACAATCACCGCTGTTGCTGACCTTGCTGACACTGTCCTGCACTTAGCCGGACCAACTTCAGGGCTTTCTACGCTCACTTTTACTCTTTTCTTCTTTGCTCCACTACCACTTCACTTTCACTTAGCTCCTCTACCACTTCCTTCTACTTTGAACTTCCACTTCTCACTCTTGACTCAAGCTCTTCCCTGAGCTGACTGCCTGGTTTCTCCCGCCTCCAGGGCTGTGTACTCCTCGGTGGGCGGAGCCAACCGCCTGGCCCACCCCCTGGTGTGAACATCAGCCCCTGGAGGAACGCAACAAGGATTTTAGTAGCCTTGGTGTTCCTAACTGGGATGTAGGGTGTGGTGGTGTGATGACCTGTGACCCCTGGCTTGCCCAGGGCGTCACAGAGACACTGGGACATTTGTCCTCTGAGGGGAGATGCAGGAGACAGGCATCTGCGGGTGGGGGCACAGGCAATTGAGGGTGGAGCTGTCCCAGGAGAGGTAAGGCTCCCAGATAAGGTCTCATTGCAAGGTTCCTCCAAAACCGGGATGTCAGGAGGCCAGGTTAGTCTGCCTGAACCGGTTACTTGGTCAGAAGGTGAGGGGAAGCGGACACTACCCACGGTTACACCGGCCGCTGTTACCTGTGTCGCGGGCGGGGAGGAGGACGCTGTGCTCACCCACTGCTCGGGTCCGGCTGCTGCTGCTTGCTGCTCGGTGGCTCGAGCGGTGGGCCGGATCCCGGGGACTCGAGCGGCGATCCTCGCCCGTGAGTGAAAGGGGGTGGTTTGGGTTAGGGATATTGTCCGTGATGCCACCCACGGTTGTGGTGAGGTTGTGACACCACCGCTGCTCTGGACGGGGATCCCGGGAGCGATGACAGGGAGCAGCTTGGATGTTAGTTCTCCCCTCCGTGGGTAGGGGGTTGGTTGTCCCGGGGCCCCGGTGAGGGTTAGGGATGTGACAGGTGGGTTACAGGACCTGGCGAGGTGCAGGGTCGCGGGGGCAGCGCGGTGCCGCACAGCACGGTGGTACTCACTCAGCCAATGACGAATGCAAAGTCCTTGGTAAAACACACGGCTGGATGGACGGGTCCCACTGACGGCTGCGGTGGTTTCTGCTCCCGGTAGGTTGATGGTGACTGCCTTTCCCTGCACCTGTGTTGTGTTTGCGGTTCCAATGGCTTCCCACCGGTAACCCGCTCCCCAGCTTAGATGGATGCTGAGGGAGCCCCTTTTGCCCGCAGGCTCTGGCCCTGGGAACTGTAGCCTTGGCGGTGACTGTGTTTCCCTTTACGGTGTGGGCTGTTGCCTTCTATCGGGTCTTGACTGCTGGGAAACCCCAGAGGTTCCCTTCGCTAACGGATTTGACCAACTTTACGGTGACTCCAAGCCTGGTCGGGGTCCGTAGGCCCTGCCGAATGGTGCTGGCTTCTGTTCGTTCCCCGGTCCGGTACCGGCGGGCCACCGCCCATCCCCGGTCCTTATGGTTCACTCCAATTGGCCTCTCCTGCAGATGGTCACCACCGTCTGCAACCTTGCTGTATGTGCCCGGGCCACGCACCCAGACACGGTCAGTCTCCTCTACTACCACACTCCTTCACTCCTCACTTTCTCCTCTCCAAACTGACCTGACTACTTTTTCCCGCCTCCAGGACTGTGAACTCCTCGGTGGGCAGGGCCAACCGCCTGGCCCACCCCCTGGTGTGGACATCAGCCCCTGGAGGAAGGCAACAAGGATTTGTGTTTGACTTCGGTGTGCCTAGCCGGGGTGTGGGGTGTGTTGCTGTAGTACCTGTGACAACCTGGCTTGTCCAGGGTGCCACATTCCCCCTTAGTAAAATGCAGACCGTCCGCGGGCTGCCCGTCCATCACCGGTTTTATTTTTGTTAACTGCAAAAGATAGA
The DNA here is from genome assembly GCF_048569485.1 of Anomaloglossus baeobatrachus. Lineage (NCBI taxonomy): Eukaryota > Metazoa > Chordata > Amphibia > Anura > Aromobatidae > Anomaloglossus > Anomaloglossus baeobatrachus. The sequence continues at coordinate 20,456,431 of NC_134354.1, read as the reverse complement.
AAACGGTAAAAACATGTAAAAACATAAGCATTTTTGTAAGGACACTTGAACGTTGCAAACGGTAATGGCTTCCGCTCTTCTCTCACCCAAACAACCTGGCCCTGATGCTGCCCCTAAGAAGTGGGCAACACCCCTTTACCTCAGTCCTGAACCAAGTTGCCCGAGCGGGTTCTGTCTCTTTCAGGGGACCCGCGTCCATGGGGACCCCTGAACCCCCGGAGGATCGCCACCGGTTACGGTAGTGGCGGGCCTGGGCCATCCCTTTCCTCCAGGCCCATGCTCCCAAATCAGCCTCTCCGGAGGCGGTAACGGTATAGCCAACATTTCTATTTACATGCTACAAGTTTGTGGTTGCCCTGCAAGTTCTCGGGCTTGTCCGTAGCAGTTTCTACGCAACGTTTGCAGAAAGTCCCTACGGGGACAACAGTGCTTCGTAGCCAACGGGCTACCACAAACAAAACTGTAGGGTCCCAACGGAGACTTGCCGTAGGGTCTCAACGGGGACTGTCAGCTTTGTCCCAGGGGCCATCCACAACACCTGGCTCCGGTACAGCTTCCTCGTGCAGCTTTCCCACAGTCCACCATCGAACAGCACGAGCCCCCAACGCCACCCTCACACAGGGGTGACACTGTCCCACAGGACTCCATTTTCAGCTGCCGATGATGCGGGTACGACTGCTCCTCCAACCGGACTCCTTAGCCTTGAGGGCCGTCTGGAACGTCAGCAGAGTCCCAATGGGGACTGACAGCAAGGTAACCGGGAACCGCTACCATGCTCTAACTTTTCTTTCTTAATCAGCAATCCCGCGTCACAGCTGCCTTTGCTGCCGCTCCCGGTGTGGAGCACCTTCTGCTGGCTCCGGTTCAAGCGGTGTGGGGGATGGGCCCAGCCAGAGTCCCTCCGTGCCGGCTACGACCGGTACCTTCGGTAATGAGGGACCCCGCTGTGACATGGCCTGCTCTACCTCCTGGCAGCTGCATCCCCGCCGTGCCTCAGCCGAGGCCCGGTGTTTGGGACCGGTCGACGGGACTTGCGGTGCTGGCTTCTGATCGAGGGTCGCCTCCGCTGTGGCCGGGCGGACTGCCGGGGCCGTCGTCATCTCCGTCGCAGTCGGGATGAAAGCTGGGGCGGGTGCCAGGGAGGTGGTAAAGGTAAGGTCCGGAGGCCGCAGGTCTGGGCCCTCTCCCACAGACGCTGCGGGCTCCGCTACCGGTGGCAGGGGTAACGGGTCGGTCGGGGCGTTGGCCGCGGGCATGGGCAGTGAGGGAGGTAGCATGGTGGACGGCAGCAGGCTGGGCCCCTCTCAGCCGTATTGACCGATCCCTCGGGGACATAGGGGCATGGGTCGCTTACCCGCTCCTCTGAGACCACCTCCACTTCGGATGCCCAAACGGTTGCGGCCAGGCCCTTCATCTCCGACATCCACTTCGCCAGCATGAAGTGGACTTGGGCCGGGAGCTCCTGGTACATCTTGCTTCTGGATCCAGGCACGTGTTTCAGCAGAGTCCTGGCGTCCCTGCACGCTGCAGCGCTAGTTACATGCGGCTGCGACCACCGCTCCTCCAGCAGCTCCGTCGGGCGCAGACATCTTGTTTCCGTCCCCCTTAGTCTTTTTCCGGCTCCTCCTCTACAGGGGCGGGGTTTCGGCTTTCGCGCCTCCACTGCTCGAGGAGACGCTCGAGCGGGGACTTTTCGCGCCCAAAATGGCGGCTTCGCAAAATTTTCGGCCGGACACCTCCGGCGGTCACAAGGTGCACCTCTACCAGACGGCAGAGCGGTAAGATCCTGTTCGTGACTCCAAGTTGTCGCGGGCGGGGAGGAGGACGCTGCGCTCACCCACTGCTCGGGTCCGGCTGCTGCTGCTTGCTGCTCGGTGGCTTGAGCGGTGGGCCGGATCCCGGGGACTCGAGCGGCGCTCCTCGCCCGTGAGTGAAAGGGGGTGGTTTAGGTTAGGGATATTGTCCGTGACGCCACCCACGGTTGTGGTGAGGTTGTGACACCACCGCTGCTCTGGACGGGGATCCCGGGAGCGATGACAGGGAGCAGCTTGGATGTTAGTTCTCCCCTCCGTGGGTAGGGGGTTGGTTGTCCCGGGGCCCCGGTGAGGGTTAGGGATGTGACAGGTGGGTTACGGGACCTGGCGAGGTGCAGGGTCGCGGGGGCAGCGCGGTGCCGCATGGCACGGTGGTACTCACTCAGCCAATGACGAATGCAAAGTCCTTGGTAAAACACACGGCTGGATGGACGGGTCCCACTGACTGCTGCGGTGGTTTTTGCTCCCGGTAGGTTGATGGTGACTGCCTTTCCCTGCACCTGTGTTGTGTTTACGGTTCCAATGGCTTCCCACCGGTAACCCGCTCCCCAGCTTGGATGGATGCTGAGAGAGCCCCTTTTGCCCGCAGGCTCTGGCCCTGGGAACTGTAGCCTTGGCGGTGACTGTGTTTCCCTTTACGGTGTGGGCTGTTGCCTTCTATCGGGTCTCTTCGTTCCCCGGTCTGGTACCGGCGGGCCACCGCCCGACCCCGGTCCTTACGGTTCACTCCAATCGGCCTCTCCTGCAGATGGTCACCACCGTCTGCCAACCTTGCTGTATGTGCCCGGGCCACGCACCCGGACACGGTCAGTCTCCTCTACTACCACACTCCTTCACTCCTCACTTTCTCCTCTCCAAACTGATCTGACTACCTTTAGCCGCCTCCAGGACTGTGAACTCCTCGGTGGGCGGGGCCAACCGCCTGGCCCACCCCCTGGTGTGGACATCAGCCCCTGGAGGAAGGCAACAAGGATTTGCGTTTGACTTCGGTGTGCCGGGGTGTGGGGTGTGTTGCTGTAGTACCTGTGACGACCTGGCTTGTCCAGGGCGCCACACCTGCAATGGGCCCAAGCCTTTTGCCCTCTGAAGGGAAAAGCAGATGGCAGGCATTTCTGGGGGGGAGGGGCTGGGAGGCAATTGGGGTTGGAGCTAACCCAGGAGAGGTAGGGCTCCCATGTATGGTTTCATTACAGGGTTCTTCCACATTAGGGATGTCAGGAGACTACGTTAGTCTTCCTGAACCAGTGACTTGGTCAGGAGCCGAGGGGAAGCAGGCACTACCCATGGCTACAGTTGCTGTGGCTGCTGTTACCTGCCATGGGAGCAGTGGGGCTGAAGGGGTCCCTTTAGTGGTCCAACGGCTTTCCCTCTTCAAGACCAAGTGGCTACCGAGTCAGACAGGTCCTGTTGAACTGACAGAAGACGTGGTAGTCTTGTCTATTCTGACAACGTCTAATCAGGGGTTTCAGGTGATGTCGGAAACTGCTAACAGCCTGAGGACTTTCCAGGAGCAGGTGGAACAGCTTCCCTCAGACTCAAACCTCGAGCTGGTGGTCTGGGACCAAAGACGGCTGAACTGAGTAACGGTTCAGAAGGGTTCATTGGAGACGTGGCCGACAGTTAGTGGTACCAAAGACTGGCCTGGATGATGGGAAAGTTGTACCCACTGCTAGTCCGGACGATGGGGAAGTTGGGCTCACTGCTTGTCAAGGTGATATGGAAGTGTGGCGCCCTGGACTAGCCAGGTAGCCACAGACAAAACACACACGCACCCCCCCCCCCCCAAGACAGTTACATTAGTCAGACAAAAACCCTTGTTGCCTCCATCCAGGGTCTGATGTCCACACCAGGTGGGGCGGAGCCAGGCAGTTGGCCCCACCCACCGAGGAGTTCACAGGCCTGGAGGCGGGAAAAGCAGGAGTTCAGTTCAGGAGGTGAAAGAGAGAGGTCACAAACTGCAGGTGTCTGAGTCGGAGCCCAGGCACTGTCAGCAAGGTTGGCAGACGGCGGTGGCCGTCTGCAGAGCCCTAAGGACCGGGGCTGGGCGGTGGCCCACCGGTACCGGACCGGGGAACGGAGTGAATCTAAGCACACAGGCAGGGCCATCGGACCCCGACCAGGCTTGGAGCCGCCAATAGTCAAATTCGAATGTGACAGGAACCCCCGGGGTTCCCTAACAACCAAGTCCCGATTGAAGGCAACCGCTCACACTGTGAGGATATACAGCCACCGCCACAGGCTAGAGATCCAAGGGCCAGCGCCTGCGGGCAAAACGGGCTCCTCCGGCACCTATACACCGGGGAACGGACTACCGTTGGGAAGCCATCGGAGTCAACATAGTACACAAAGGTGCAGGGAAAGACAGCCGCCATCACTTGTCCGGGGAGAGACACTGCAGCCGGCTGCGGGACCCGTCCATCCAGCCGTTTGGTTTACCAGAGACTTTGTGCATCTATTGCTGAGTGAGTACACCAGTGTCATCCGGCACCGTGCCGCGCTGTCCCTGCAACCCTGCACCTCACCAACCCTGCCTCCCCGTCACACCACCGGGCCCCGGGACCTCCAACCCCTACCCACAAAGGGGGAAAACAACATCCCAGCTGCTCCCTACCATCGCTCCCGGGATCCCTGTCACCAGCAGCGATGGTGCCCATCTTGACCACAAGGCGTCACGGACTAAATCCCCAAACAAACCACCCCCTTTTCACTCACGGTCGAGGAGCGCCGCTCGAGTCCCCGGATCCGGCCCCCCCACTCGAGCCACCGAGCAGCAGCAGCAGCGCCGGACCCAAGCGTTAGGGAGCGCAGCGCCCCGCTGCCTGCGACAGAAGCAGTCCCCATAACCTATCAAGGTATGAGAAAGGGTTTCCCACAGCAGGTCAGGGTGATGGGAATGTTGTACCCCTAACCTGTCCAGATGATGGGAAAGTTGTACCCACCGGTTGTCAGGGGGATGGGAAAGTGGTACCCATTACGTGAGTGGGTAGTCGGGAAGTGGTACCCCCAGCCGATCAGACTGATGGGAAAGTTGTACCTATAGTCTGTTCAGATGGGAAAGTTTTACACACTGTCAGGATGGCAAGGGAGTGTCTCCCATGGCCTGCCAGGATGGTGGGGAAAGTATTTCCCACAGCCGGACAAGATGAGGGACAAGTGTTGCCCACAGCTTGTCACAATGGGAAAGCTGTATCCCTAGCCGGTCAAGAGAATAGAAAAGCGTTATCCCCAGCCAGTCAGGCTGATGTGAATGTGTCTTTATCCCCTGGAGAGACAGCCTAGTTAGCCGCTGTCACACACAGCCTGAGTACCAAGAATGAAGGCAACGCACTGCCTTCTGGGCCCTTGTCTTCCAGAGAGATTGCCAGTGACCGGTAACCTCCGGCGGGTGTATTCGGGTCCCACACCCTGGTACAGCAAACAGGGGTCCCTTCCTCCTGCACTCAGTGTTTGTGTCTTCAACAGGACAACTCCGCTTGAAACGGGGAAGTCCACTCCCGGTAACTTTGTATGTTGGGAGCTGTGGCCCGCGAAATCTGACCCGTGGGATCTCTCTGGGTTCTTATACACACCCTATCCCCTGCGTTGGGCTTCTGTTTCGCTCTCTGGGCTTGCTGGTGGGACAAGACGTGGAATCTTGTCCCCGGCTGGCTAATTGACAAGGGGCTTGAAACCTTCCTCGCCCTAGGGTCCAGGCACCCCGACTGTGCACGGCCTCCGGACCGGATTTCCGCTGTCAGCACCGGCGGGCTACAACCCTGCCCCGGTCCACTTTAGGTCTCCCGCGACCGGATCTCCGTTGCCTGTGGCTCTGTCTGCCGTCTGCCACCTAGTCAGTTGTCCGGTAGTCCAGGGGCCCCAACCCCTGACTCCGCTGTCACTTCACGCTCCTCTCTCCTCAACTGTCAGTACTCAACTCCCCACTTCAACTCACTTGTTCTCTCCCAGGACACCTCAGGACCCCTAGGTGGGCGCTCCCATTCGCCTGGTCCCACCCACTGGTGTGTCCCTATTGTCATGGGGGGTGACTAGGCTTTGCTGGCTGGTGTCACATACCTGGGTGTGGGTTTGTGTTGGTATGCCAAGGAGGATGGAGTCCTGCACTGGAGGATTTGTGCAGTCTCTGTGACAACCTAGTTTTGCCAGGGCGTCACACTAACAAATGGTAAGGTGACAAAATTAAGTGCATAGGACAATTCCTCTCTCAGGATGAAGCCCCTGCTGTTAATCCACGTGCACAAGCATTCTTCGGATAGGAGATGTAATTCCAGCAGGTGTTATGGAATTACCATATATTCTAGGCTTATATTGATTATATTCCGTGACCACGGGGACAGGCCGTACAGGCACCTAGGTTCTGACTCTTCCGAGCACCCCGGGGTGGGGAGATAAGTAGAATGGCCGTGTTTGGTCTCTAAGCGTAACGGGGGACCTTGCCAGATCCATTGGCACCAGAATCTTCTGCATGTGACCTTCCAGTAAGAAGTTCTGACCCATATATAGGTTTTTGGGAGTTTTCAGCCATCGGACCCAGGGGAGGGAGTAGGATTACCCAGGGTGTGAGAAAGGGAGTGACTGACGAGGTGGATAAAAGCTATCCACCATATTTCTTACACGTTATTCTGTGGGAAGGTCACGTAGAGTAACGTGCTGGATGCAACAGGTAAACCCTGGCTCCATATCATCTTCCATGTGGCTCCCAACACCCAAGGTGAAGCGTCCAAGGAAACTGGTAACTGACTTAGGTATAACTGTTTGTATCTGTACCCTTACCTATATTTGCAATTCTTCCTACCCTATCTGTGTATTCACAGTGTAAATAGTGTTTTATCTAGTGTGCCCTAAGGCGATTAAATATATAACTTAATCCTGGGTTGCTCTTTTATCTCAGTCCACGAATTCCCACATTCGTATTCTCGGTTTAATATTACATGCTACCTTGGCTGGTTTCTGGCCCAATATAATCCTGTGAATGGACTAGGCTTATATCTAACGATGAACTGGTGGCAGTACTACCGGACTGGCAGGACCCTGTTTCACTGGGGCTAGTGAATAGGTTCTCCCTGCCACTCTGGATCACTCACTCTGCCTTCCTGTGCTCATGCAAACAGGGGGTGTCTGCGGAAAACTGTGCCAAGCTGACCCCAGGGGGTGTAGAACGTCATGTGTTGATGGAAGTGACGAAATCGTATCTCTTGACCCCGACGTACTAGAGACGTCAGGGCGGGGCTGCGAGGTGCGGTTCGTCACATATTGGTGGCAGCGGTGGGATGTTTGCAGGACCTCCCCCTTCCACCTACCCCGGCTGTTATTCACAATGTCTTTCTATGTCCCGCAGGCTGGAAATGATACCTTTAACCGAGCCCAGCTACTGAACATTGGGTATTTGGAGGCTTTAAAAGAGGAGAATTGGGACTGCTTTATATTCCACGACGTGGACCTGGTCCCAGAGAACGACTATAACACTTACCTCTGCGACAGTGAACCCAAACACCTGGTGGTGGTCTGCAATGCCACTAACTACAAGTAAGAGGAAATGTCTCGGCAGATTCTCATGTGTCAAAATTTGTTCTTTCTGCCAGAAATTTTTCTTTTGTTATGTCAACAGATGCTTAGAAAAAAACAGTTGGCATGGTCTTAATAATTGTAGTTGTAGCGCCCCTGAATAAATCAGGGTGCTACAGGGAACTGCATCCTATCCCCCTGGGTGCAGGGCCTACCGCCCATGGTTCCAGGTTCCCAACAACAGTGTCACTAACATCCACACTACAAATCTACAAATCCCAACCACACCTCACATCATGACATGTACAGACACACCAGTGGATTGGTCAAGTTGGAGTAGGGCCACCCACCTAGGGGTCAGGCAGACCGGTGGGAGGGGAGACGGACAGTTCAATGTTGGCCCACAAAGAGTGAGGAACTGAGGATTTGGAGCTCCCAGGGAGGCGACAGGTTGGGTCGCAGACGGTGATCCGGGGCCACAGGAGTCGGGGACCGGTAGCAGGGATGTGACGCCCTGGCAAAACCAGGTTGCCACAGAGGTTGTACAAATCTCTCTGGTACAAGACTCCATCCTCCTTGGCGTTCCAACACAAAACCCACACCCAGATGCACAACACCAGCCAGTAAAGCCTAGTCACCCCCCATGACAATAGGGACATACCAGTTGGCGGGACAAGGCGGATGGGAGTGCCCACCTAGGGGTCCTGAGGTGTCAGGGGAGGGAACACAGCAGAAAGAGTCTGGGACAGACAGGAGTTGAGGACTGACAGTTGAAGTGAGAGTAGTGGAGTGACAGCGGAGTCAGAGGTTGGGGCCCCTGGACTACTGGACTACTGACTAGGTAGTAGACGGCAAGCAGGACCACAAGCGATGGAGATCCGGTAGCGGGAGACCTTAAGTGGACCGGGGCAGGAATGTAGCCCGCCGGTGCCGACAGTGGGAATCCGGTCCGGAGGCCGTACACAATCAAGGTGCCTGGACCCTAAGGCGAGGAAGGTTTCAAGCCCCTTGTCAATTGACCAGCCGGGGACAAGGTTTCAGGCCTTGTTCCACAGTAAGCCCAGAGAGCGAAACGGAAGCCCAACGCGGGGAATAGGGTGTCCGCCAGAACCCAGAGAGATCCCAAGGGTCAGATTTTGCGGGCCACAGCTCCCAACATACAAAGTACCAGGAGTGGACTTCCCCGTTTCAAGCGGAGTTGTCCCATTGAAGACACAAACACTGAGTGCAGGAGGAAGGGAACCCTGTTTGCTACATCAGGGTGTGGGACCCGAATACACCCACCGGAGACAACCGGTCACTGGCAACCTGGTTTACCACTGGACTCTATGTGCAATTCTTTGGAACTATGAGTACACCATCCATCCCCTGTCCAACCCTGCATGACACTCTCCGCGGCCATCACTCCCGTCCATCTGGGCCCCGGGACTACACTCCCCTACCCGTGGAGGGGATTCCACCTTGCTCCCCAACTCCATCAGCCCCGGACGTCCCATACCAAGGCAGCGGCGGTGTCACCAACCCTTTCCGCAACCCACGGGTGGCGTCACTGACAAACTATTCCTCTGTAAATACTCCCTTCCTACGGTTGTGAGGATGGACGGCTGCACGAGCCCGGGTCCGGCTGCCACTGAAGCCACAGTAACGAGCCCTGATCCGAGCACCCCCTTGCAGTGGTCTGGCCCCCGTCCGATATAGGGACATTGGACAGGGGTGTGACGGACATAGTCTAGGAGGACTGTCGGCACCAGAAAGCCCACCAATTACCTTACCGGTACCGAGCTCCCAGGGAGCGAGACCAAGGTTGGGTCGCAGACGGTCGTCCGGGACCACAGGAGTTGGGGACCGGTAGCAGTGACATTGGAAAAGGGTGCGACGGACATAGTCTTGGAGGATTGTCGGCATCAGCAAGCCCAATAAGCGGACCAGTACCGAGCACGTCGGGGTACAGGACCCTAGGTCAGGAGCCGATTCAACGTCCTGGCAATTAACCTGCAGAAGAAGGAGACCTTCAGGGACCTTCTCAGGAGCTTAGAGATTGAAGGCGTCAGCACAACGCGGGGGATAGGGTTCTCCAAAGTGCGCAACCCACTAGTGCCAACCATCAACAGCACAGCTACACTACACATAGTGAGCGGGGCCCGAAAGCTTCAAGTCGAGAGGCCACAACGGTCAATTTGTGCACGGAGGCAGTGCTTCAGACTTACCAAGTGACACCGGTGGGAGCGGCACCTGGACGGGCTCCCCCCGTAGAGACTGCGGTGCCTAGAGACTTTGGTTTACCATCTGTGTGAGTGTCTGCTTATTCCACCTAATCCAGCACCAAGACTACCAAAGTGAGTAACTTGACCCCTGCACCCTGCTTTCCCAAGGCCAAGCCACCCGCTCACCAAATCTCCCCCACTGTCCATGACCTTCCCTACCTGCGGAGGGACTGACACCTTACTGCCCCACACCATCTACCCCAGTACTCCCTTTGGCAGCGGCGGTACTACCCTTCCCGCAACCCGCAGGTGGCATCACAAACATTTATCCCCTGTAAATACCCCCTTACATTTGAGTGGCCGCAAGCCCCCGGGTCCGGAGACCCTTAAGCCACAGAAACCTCGGATCCGAGCAGTTCGACTGCTGCAGGAGCGGCACATAGTCATAGTGTAAGAAGAAAAAAAATAAATAAAGTTATCCAGCAAAGTTTGGAATGTAGAGTAGATGAGGAGATAGACTGCTACTGACTGTCTCCATTATATACAGTAAGTAATAAACAAGAACACTTCTTAAATATATAGAACAATATCTCTCATAGGTTTCTTGATGATCTTTATAGCAGTCAGAGCTCAGGCTTTCTGATACTGAACTCCAAGTCCTATATAAACAGAAAGCAAAATGATAAATTTATTCCTGCCTGGTTCAACCACTAGGGGGAGCTCACGGCATACTGGTTTATTATTGAGGTCAATGTATAAACAGTAGGCAGTGAGCTTCCTCTTACTGGTGAATGATATTATCATTTAACTTGTGCTTGTCTTTCGGCTCATCTGATGTCTAATGCCATCACAAAATTGAGAGGTATCCTTAAAAAAAGTAACTAGTGCATGCTGATTGGTGTATTTGTGCTATGTAACTTGCAGTCACTGCCTGTTGTCAAATGGAATCCGCTTCTAGAACCAGAAACACCAAGATGGATTAGGAAGCAGGGGCGGCTCTTTCTACAGGAAGTGGGGGGGGGGTCTTTGTCGCTCTATAGTAAGGGGGGTATTTCTCATTACAAGAAGTTGAGGCGGTTCTTTGCCTTTCTACAATAAGTATGGGTAATTTTCTTTCTACAGTAGTAGGGGCGGTTCTTTAGCTACAGGGGCGGTTGTTTGTCTTTCAACAGGAAGTGGGGGGCCTTTGTCTTGCTACAGGAAATGGGGGCGGGTCTGTCCTCTACAAGAAGTTGGGGCAGTTCTTTGTGTTTTTACAGGAAGTGGGGGCGGGTCTTTGTCTCTACAGGAAGTAAGCGTGGGTCTTGGTCTCTCTACAAGAAGTGGGGATGTACCTCCCCGCTCGCAGCAGCTGAGCTGCTCGGATCCAGACCTTCTGTGGGTGGCTCAAGGGCACTTCAATTGAAAGGGGGGGTTAACGTTGTGTGGGGATTTTGGGTGATAAGTCCGTGACGCCACCCACGGTATGTGGTAATAATGGGAGTACCACCGCTGCTTTGGTGAGCACTCGGGTTGTTGGGCTAGCAGCCGGATGTTATTAACCCTCCGTGGGTAGGGATGGATGCCCCAGGGCCTGGTGCTGGGGAGATGGCGGCTGCAGGGACCGGTGCACTCGGTTGGACCGGGGGATGGTGCTGTACTCACTGTTCGATATAATAACTCACACAGAGTCCAGTACTTAACCAAAACTTGCTGGTGTCCGTGGGCCTTTGGTACGGGGGTGTTTGGATCCCACACCCAGTACAAGAAGCAGGGCCCTCTCTCTCCTGCACTTCAGCTAAGAGTCACCTTCTCAGTTTCAGACGGGGGAAGTCCTCTCTTTGCACAAGTCCGGGGTCCCGTGCACACTACCGGCGGGCCACTACCCTGCCCCGGTGCACTACGGGTTCCCCTGAGCCTACTCTCCACTTCAGCTCCAAGAACTCTGCTATTTCTTTGCTTCACTTCCCCAGTAGCACAGGAGCTACAACCCCTGTCTGCTCTCCTCTCTCTCCTTCCACCGACTGCCTCAACTCCTCCCCTCCTGCTCTTTTAGTTACACAGGGGGGGGTGTGGCTGCCTCACAGTACCAGTGTGGGATCAGGTGGTACCAAGGAGGTTTAACTCTTTCTGTGACTACCTGGCTTTGCCAGGGCATCACATTCCCCCTTGGTAAAACACAGCCCGTCCGCAGGCTGTCCGGACACCGACTGTTTTATTTTTCAGGAAAACTGCAATGCAAAAATGGGTAAAACATTAACATTTCATCCCCCTAAGGGGAGGCATTTTTGCTCACAACGTTGCTAAACTGTCCTTCCTGCCAGTCCATAAAACAACATTTTTACAACTGCTGCCGCTCCCAATATGGGGCACGGGTTCCATGTTCCGCCTCCTGCTCAGGAGCCAGGCCCACTCAGATGCCCTCGGCACCGGCTACAACTGGCCTCGCTAACTGCCGAGAGCCCCAATGCTCAGTGGCCTGCCCCTCCTCTCAGCAGGTGCACCCCCGCTGTTCCACAGCTGGGACGGGGTATTTGGGAGCGGCTGGCGCTGCAGCTGGGGAAGATTTCAGGACGGATGCTGCCGTTGTTGCGGCCGGGTGGACTGCCAGAGCCAACGTCATCTCTGTTGCGGCCGGACGGACTGCCGGGGCCGACGTCATCTCTGTTGCGGCCGGGCGGACTACCGGGGATGATGTCATCGGGGCTGCGGTCTGGCTCGGAGCCGGATGGGATGTCGTCGGGGATGCAGCCTGCTGTGACATCTTGCCGCTCTTGTGTCCAGGAATGGAATTTTGCAGAGTCCTGGCGTCCCTGCAGTTCACAGTTCTGGTTACATGCTGCAGTCTCTTCGCCCGCCCCCCCCTTGGTCTATTGCGAGCACTCCCTCGTGCGGCTGGCTAGTTTCGTTTTCAGCCTCAGGGTGTTTCTTCCTTCCGGCCTTGTTCCCAGGGGGCGGGGCTTCTCCTTTGCGCCCTTTCTCGAGGAAGAAGACGCTGGGTGTTGTTTTTCGCGCCTAATAATGGCGGCAAAATGGCAGCGGTTCAAAAATTTGCAGCGGATCACCGCTAACAGTCCAGGACAAGGCGCACTTCCACCAGGTAGGTGGATGGGTTACAATCCTGTTTGTGATGCCAAAAATTGAGGTGTACCGCCCCGCTTGCAGCAGCTGAGCTGCTCGGATCCAGACCTTCTGTGGGTGGCTCGAGGGTCTCCGGACCCGGGGGTCTCGCGGTCACTTTAATTGAAAGGGGGGTTAACGTTGTGTGTGGATTTTGGGTGAAGTCCGTGACGCCACCCACGGTATGTGGTAATAATGGGAGTACCACCGCTGCTTTGGTGAGTACCTGTGGCGCCCCTGACCTGGTCAGGCACCACTGAGTACTGCACCCATGCTGGGGGCAGTACAATACAGGTAATCCAGAAGGCTGACCGAGGTGTGACTACACAGGCGCATAGTAATCAGGTCTCACACATCTACCTTTGGGAGGACCCCTGGGGAATCCAGGAGGGGGCGTGGCCTCCATGTCCACTCAAGGGGTGTGGTAGAGAGCCTGGTTGCTAGGTTGCGTAGGCAAGAACAGGAGAGGAGGAAGTAGTGAGCCAGTTAGTGAGTGCAGCTCAGGGAGAGCAGACGTGAGGAGCAGACCCTGCAGGCTGTGACAAGCTGACAGCGTACGCGCAGTGACTACCGATGGGGGAGATTGGTCACCTGGTAGTGCCACCCGAAATCCACCCAAGGCTAGAGAGAGCAAAGGGGTGGCAGAGTAAGGGGACTTCCAGGGAGTTACCAGGCCCGCAAGGGTAACAGGTCCCAGTGCAGAGATAGATTCACCTTTCTTCTGCCAAACCTGCCTGGGGGGGCACTTCAGACCTCCAAGACAACACCACAGAGTCCATAGCCACGTAGCAAAGTGAGGGCCCATAGTTCACAGGAGGCAAGCAGCCGGAGTGACCTGGTCCAGGCTACAAGCAAACGGGCCGAAACGAGGGGAGAACAGGCAGCAGCAACTGGTGAAGTGGGTGACCCCCGTAGGGACTTCAAGTCGGGGTCACCACAAACATAAAAGGGCTAAGGAAGGCGAGTTGGTAGTCACCCTCATCAGCCAGCCAGAAGGATACCTGGTTCCAGCCTGGTTCATCCCAGCTACGCCCGGGTTACTCACTCTGCCACCTAATGTGAGTAAAACCCCTGAAAGACATTCTGCTTGTGTTTGAGTCATTCTGCGACTTGTGGTGCCACACACTTACACAGGGTCCTGGGGCTTGCCTGACTCTCGGGAGGCCACTACAAATGACTGCACCCACCATCAGCCCCAGGCACCCCTTAATCTGCAGTGGCGGTCACCCTGACCGCAATACCGAGAGTGGCGTCACGAAAATCCTAAAAGAAGGTTCCGTATCTGGGACCAGACTGTTCCATCCACGTGGAGTCCCTGAAGGTAATGCACTGACACAACACCTGCGGGGCTTCACACACCCGGGGCGTTGGGCTAGCAGCTGAATGTTATTAACCTTCCGTGGGTAGGGATGGATGCCCCGGGGCTTGGTGCTGGGGAGATGGCGGCTGCAGGGACCGACGCACTCGGTCAGACCGGGGGATGGTGCTGTACTCACTGTTCGATACAATAACTCACACAGAGTCTAGTACTTAACCAGAACTTGCCGGTGTCCGTGGGCCTTTGGTACGGGGGTGTTCGGATCCCACACCCGGTACAAGAAGCAGGGCCCTCTCTCTCCTGCACTCAAGCTAAGAGTCACCTTCTCAGTTTCGGACGGGGGAAGTCCTCTCTTTACACAAGTCCGGGGTCCCGTGCACACTACTGGCGGGCCACTACCCTGCCCCGGTCCACTACGGGTTCCTCTGAGCCTACTCTCCACTTCAGCTCCAAGAACTCTGCTTTTTCTTTGCTTCACTTCCCCAGCAGCACAGGGGCTACAACCCTGTCTGCATTCCTCTCTCTCCTTCCACCCAACTACTCCCTTCCTGCTCTTTTAGTTACTACACTGGGGGGAGGGTGCGGCTGCCTCACTGTACCAGTGTGGGATCAAGTGGTACTAAGGAGGTTTAACTCTTTCTGTGACTACCTGGCTTTGCCAGGGCGTCACAGGGACAGGTCTTTGTTGCTCTTCTACAGGAAATGGGGGTGGGTCTTTATCTCTTTACAAGATGAAGGAGTGCGTATTTGTCTCTCTACAGGAAGTAGGGGTGTGTTTTGCTCTACATGAAATGGGGTTGGGTCTTTATTTACAGGATGAGGGAGCGGGTATTTGTCTCAAGGAAAGGAGGGGTGTATTTTTTTCCTACAGGAAGTGGGGGTGGGTCTTTCTGTACAAGAAGTGGGGGCAGGTCTCTACAGGAAGAAGAGTGGGGGTTGGTCTTTGTCTCAGCTTTTGTACTCTTAAGGGGTACTTTGCACACTACGATATTGCAGGTGCGATGGGGTCAAATCGAAAGTGAGGCACATCCGGCGTCGCTGTCGATATCGTAGTGTGTAAAGCCTTTTTGATACGATTAACAAGCGCAAAAGTGTTATCGTATCATCGGTGTAGGGTTGGACATTTCCATAATGCCGGTGCAGCGATGGTACAATGTTGTTCCTCGTTCCAGCAGGCAGCACACATCGCTGTGTGTGAAGCCACTGGAGCGAGGACCATCTCCTACCTGCGTCGCGGCTGCAATGCGGAAGGAAGGAGGTGGGCGGGATGTATACATCCCGCTCATCTCTGCCCCTCTGCTCCTATTGGCCGCCTGCCATGTGACGCTGCTGTGACGCCGCACGACCCGCCCCTTTAGGAAGGAGGCGGTTCACCGGCCAGAGCGACGTCGCAGGGCAGGTGAGTGCATGTGAAGCTGGAGTAGCGATAATGTTCGCTACGCCAGCAATCACAAGATATCGCTGCTGTGATGGGGGCGGGTACTATCGCGCTCGGCATCGCAAGCATCAGCTTGCGATGTCGCAGCGTGCAAAGTACCCCTTACATGTCAAATTTTATACAGGTGGGTTTTCAATTCTGGAGAAGCAAGCTGTTGGACAGTGGTAGGAGCAATACATGCTGGTAAGAGATCTAAGGAAGCTCCAGTACCTATAGTGCTTACAGAGTATTAATGGAGAGGAACTATCTATTGGAAAAGAATGGATGGTAAATTAAACAGTGTGATACCTGGGACAGGTTTTTGATACATTAGACCTGTATGTGCACCAAGAGCTGTTTCTTCCTATTCAGGGGGATGATGGCAGCAGGATCATGCTTCTCTGAATGGGATTTGGAGCTCTGTATCAGCACATTAGAGTTCGTTCAACTGTAACATAGGCTCACAACTTTGTGCCTATTCTTACTCAGTGGATTGTTCCCTCTAACCACATCCATTCTTCCTTCAGTTCGGTATATAAGGAGTACTTCGGAGGTGTAACTGCAATGACCAGGAAACAGATTGCCAAGGTGAACGGCTATTCCAACAACTACTGGGGTTGGGGTGGTGAGGACGATGACTTGTACTACAGGTAAAGTCTCCAGAGCTATATTGTCTTCTTCCTCTATAGAAAGGATTAGCGCACACACAACTCTCACAACTAAGGATTTATTGATGCAGTTTTATGTGTGAACACAGAAGAAAAAAAGTTGTGTATATAAAAACACTGGAATGCCCCTTTAAGCAGGAGGGTAGTCCCCCTGACAAAAAAAGGGCAGGGCTGTATTTGTGCGCATGCTCACAAAGATAAAGGTTGTGGTTATATACATTGATACGGAAGCTTTTGTGTCATTTTTTTGTTTTAGGTTTAGGAGCATGGAGGCTTGGAGCTCTGTATTTGTCCCTTTTGTAGCCCAGCGCCCCTGAATGGTTGCACTCAGAGACTGTGTTATTGCTGTGAGTTAGCGTTTTGGTTTACCTATTTGTCTATTTGTGTGCGTTTAACCACTCCTGTCCCAGCCCTCCCCTGGGGTGGGGGAAAGGGGGTATTAGAGCAGGACTGGCCATGAGCAGGGCTAGGTAGGCAGTCCAGACTTCTTCACCATCAGAAGTACCTCTGGGATAAGGGACAGCTTGAGCCCACTAGCCTAAGGGCCAGTCTAGGGGACCGGTCCCCAGTTATCCCCTTATACTTCATGACATTGTGTTACTGAAGAAAAACAATTTCAGAAAACATTTCTTCAATGTATAATTGCAAAGTCTCTGAATATCCCACCACAATCCAGAAACGCTGAGAGTATTTAAGGACAAAAAAGGGAAGTGCCGATGATTAACAGCTGAAAAGTGAGGAAATCCTCAGAGTCCTAAAGGGAGAGATATTAACCCCAAGCAGAGAAAAAGAGAATGTTAGGGAGCAGTTTGTGTAACCAAACGCTGCGACCTTCTACAGCCGGACACCATAGGACTGTCTGTCAAGCGTGACACACCCGTGACAGTACCCCCTTTCTACAATTGGTTTCCGGACACTCGGATGAAATGAATGAACCAACCTGGTGCCATTTGTGACGCCCTGGCCTATCAGGACGTCACAGGGTATTGTGCAATCTGCCCTTCTGTACAGTACCCAACTCCTCCTTGG
Organism: Anomaloglossus baeobatrachus; assembly: GCF_048569485.1. Taxonomy (NCBI): domain Eukaryota; kingdom Metazoa; phylum Chordata; class Amphibia; order Anura; family Aromobatidae; genus Anomaloglossus; species Anomaloglossus baeobatrachus. The sequence continues at coordinate 20,439,380 of NC_134354.1, read as the reverse complement.
TTACGGGTCCCTACCAAACAGTGTTGCCAAGAACAGCTAAGTAAAATCCTAGGAACACTCTGCACCACTCCCACCAGACACAACAGTAGGCAGCCTGAGTGGAATAGGGTCGCCCACTTGGGGTGTTGGTTAAGTGGGGGTCAGTGTAACGTTGGAGGTTGATGTGAGAGGAGGTAAGGAGCTGGGCTCCTTGGAACTACTAGGTGGAAAACATTGGTCTGGGCCTGGTAGGAGCTGGAACCCCGGTCGCAGGGGATCGTGACAAGGGGCACAGCATTGCTGAGGAGGGCAGCCGGCGGCCTTGTGCCATCTCCGGGCAGGGGCCAGGACACAGTGGGGTACAAGGACCCTAGGGCAGGGAGTTGCTTCAGGCACCCTGTCAATTCACCCGACGAGGACGGAGCCTTCAAGATCCGTTCTCCACCCGCTCCAAAATCTGGGTACTAGCGTAACGAGGGGGATCGGACTTTCCACAGATACAGTCCAAGAAATCCCAAGCGTGAACCCTGAGAGCAAGCTCCCTCTGTTAGCCATACGGGGCAGCGGGACATGATTAGTTCTACACTACAGTGATCCACTAAGAGTTAAAGAAGGTGCCAAGGCAAGGGTCACAGATCAACAGGCAACACTGAAAGGAACGGGACCCAGGGCGTGCTCCCCCAGTGGCAGCGGTACTCAGAACTTTGGTTTACTAAGTTGTCGTGTCTGCGTTATTGGATTGAGTATACAGTGACCCTTATCTCCCCAACGGCACTCCCCTGTCACCAACACCGAGTCCTGGGGCATCCCCCCTGACCACGGAGGGGTTAAACACCTGGCTGCCCACTCCATCACCACCGGACACTCCCATCAGCAGTGGTGGTACTTCATCTTACCACACATTGTGGGTGGCATCACGAACTATAGACATTGTCCCCTTTACATAACCCCTTTTAATTCGAGTGTCCGCACGACCCCTGGGTCCGGAGACCCCTCCGGATCCGAGCAGCCCGGCTGCTGACACGGGGGCGGTACACATTCACATCCAATGACTGAACCCACATCCTTTCTTCTGGACCGGAACTCCTGCAGTGCACCAAGTATTGAAGGGAACAAACTAAAAAATGAAAATCAACAATCTTAGCTATTTGAAATACCAAATTACCATCAACCATGAATGGGGCCGTTGGCAAGGGGGACGGCTCCAAAGGTACCACATACTATTTGAGCAGTGAACTGTGGAACATATTGTGGATCCTAGACCCTGAGATAACTCCAGACGAAATGCTACTGGGTTAGTGATGGCGGTTACATTATAGGGACCAATAAACCTAGGCCCTAGCTTCCAGGAAGGATCTTCAACTTAATATTCCTGGTAGACAACCACACATAGTCATTCACACTTAGGTCTAGACCTGGCAAGCGTTTTTTGTCAGACATATGATTGTACCTGTCTCCCATCAGCTTCAAATTACTCTGAACCCCTTGCCATTCAGAAGAGAGCGATGAGGCAAAATGCTCCTCCTCATGGACTCCTGAAGACACTCTACCACTAAAGGTACCAAATTGGGGATGAAAAACGTATGCACCAAAGAATGGTGACTTGCCAGTAGACTCCTGGTGATGATTGTTTAAAGCAAATTCAGCCAACGGTAAAGATGCCCAATCCTTCTGGTTCTTGGATACAAAGCACCTAAGGTAAGTTTCCAAATTTTGATTTATACGCTCGGTCTGTCCATTCAACTGATCAAAGGCAAAATCGAAAGACAACTGGACCCCTAGACAAGCACAAAATGCTTTCCAAAATTTGCAAAAAAACTGGGTTCCCCGATCTGAGACCACATAGGAAGATCCCCATGAAGCTTTCCACTCTCATTGATGAACACCTGAGCTACATTGACATTTGGAAGTGCTAGTAACGCAATGAAATGTACCATCTTACTGAACCTATCCACAACTACTAAAACCATAGTCTTTCCCGAAGACAAAGGCAGGCCAGTAATGAAATCAATGGATAAACCGTCCATGGTTTATTCGGGATAGCCAATGGCAGAAGTTATACCGATGGCCGAGTATGTGTTACCTTTGAAAGTGCACAAATACTCCAAGCAGACACGTAGTTAACCACATCCGGATGGAAGCTTGGCCACCAAAAACGATGAGAAAAGAAACTCGAGGTTGTTTTACTACCTGGATGACCTGTAAGTACAGTATTTTGATGTTCCCCAATTATTTTACAGCGCAAATTAGGTTGTATGAATAACTCCCTGAAGGGGAAGAGACTGGGACGTCCCCATGAGCCTCCAACACCTTCCCCTACAGGTTTGGGCACAAGGCCGAGACGATCAACTCCTTCTGCAAAATGGCTACAGCGTTCACCTGATCACTACCACCAGGGAAGCTCAGGGATAGTGCATCTTCTTTGATGTTTTTAATCCCTGGATGGTAAGTGACAGTAAAGTTAAACCTGGGAAGAAACAAATATCATCTAGCTTGTCTAGGAATGGGATGTTTGGCTCAAGATATGACAGGTTTTTATGGTCTGTGATTACAGTAATGGGATGAACTGACCCCCTCCAGCCAATGGCACTATTCCTCAAAAGGTAATTTAATCGGCAAGAGTTCTCTATTGCCAGCATCATAGTTTCTCTCGGCCGAAGACAATTTCTTGCAAAAGAAAGCACATAGATGCCATAACATTCACTAGAAGACGGACCTTTTGTCAACACAGCCCCAACCCCCACGTTAGATGCATCAACCTCTATAATAAAAGGCTGTGAAACATCACGCTGAATGAGTAAAGGTAGAGTGGAAAACCATCTCTTTAAAGAGAAAAAAGGCTGCTGGACGGAGTACCACCATTTAGAGAAGTCAGACCCCTTTTTTGTCTTGTCAGTGAGAGGTTTTACATTTACCGAATAATTCTGAATACATTTCCGGTAAAACTTGGTAAACCATAGGAAGCGCTGCAATGCCTTCAGGTTCTCTGGATGATCCCAGTCACTTACCTCACGGACCTTCTCAGGATCCATCCGAAAACCCGAAGTAGACAACAAGTACCGCAAACATTGCATCTCTTGGACAGCGAAAACACACTTTTCCTGTTTGGCATACAGTTTGTTAGATCTGTAATACCTGTACCTGATATGTCTCCATATCAGGTGAGTAGATCGAGATATCGTCTAAATAAACCACCAAATGGTGAAAATTATCATTCACATAATGCTGGAAAATGGCAGGGGCATTAGTGAGGCTAAATGGCATGACCAGACTTTTGACGTGCCCCTCAGGTGTATTGAAAGTCGTTTTCCATTCATCCCCATCTCTGATTCTAACCAGATTGTAAGCCCCCACTTAAAGGCCGCTTTACACGCTACTATAAATCTTACGATGTGTCGGCGGGGTCTTGTCGTAAGTGACGCACATCCGGTATCGTAAGTATGATTGTAGCGTATAAAACCTCTGTGCAATTGCGATTGAACGAAAATCCGTTCATCGCATGCACGTCATTCATTCCTCAAAGATTGAACGTGCAGTTGTGCAATGTACCCGAGGCAGCACACATCGTAGTGTGTGATACCCCGGGAACATTGAACAACAGCTTACCTCCGTCCGCGGCTCCCGCCGACAATGCGGAAGGAAGGAAGTGGGCGGGATGTTTACGTCCCGCTCATCTCCGCCCCTCCGCTGCTATTGGCCAGCTGCCACGTGACGTCGATGTGACGCCGAACGTCCCTCCCACTCCAGGAAGTGGACGTTTGCCGCCCACATTGAGGTCGTATGGCGGGTAAGTACGTGTGATGGGGTTAATCGTTTGTGCGGCACGGTCAACAAATTGAACGTGCCACACATACGATGGGGGCGTTGCAAATCACATACGATATCGTATGCGAAATTGCAACGTGTAAAGCAGGCTTAACTCCATCTTGGAAAGCTATGTAGCTCCCACAATCTGGTTGAATAGATCCAAAATCAGAGGAATGGCATGTGGGACTTGGATGGTAATCTGATTCAATTCCCAAAAATCCAAAAAAAGGCGGAGACCCCTATCTTTCTTCTTAATGAAGAACGCCGCTGGGATGGGTGAAGAAGAGGGTCTGATATATCCTTTTTCCAGACTCTCAGTAATGCAATCTTTCATGGCTTGTCTCTTTGGGCCAGAAAAAATATACAAATATGAATTTAGGTAGTTTTGCTCCTGGAAACAGATTATTGGGGCAGTCCTATACGTGATGGAAAGACAAATCCTGACACCCCCTCTCTGAAAATACATCCTCAAAACCAGACAAAAATGCAAGTAAGGTCTCCGAAGAGATTGCAGATAGAGGCAATTATCAAGGCAGTGGTTTCCCCACTTCACAATTTCCCTGGATTGCCAAACTACTACAGGATTATGTTTCACCAACCAGGGTAGACCCAGTACAATAGGAGTGAGAAGACCCTCCAAGACATAACAGGAAATTACTTCAAATTGCAGGGGTCCTACTCAGTCTTATATTATGTACGATCTGTGACAGGCATCCTTGAGCAAGCGGCGCTGAGTCAATGACATAGATGGAAATGAGTTTAGTTAACATACTGCAGGTAAGCCTATGAGTAGAGTTGAGCGGATCGGCTATAATTCGGGTCCAACGGATACGGATCGGGTTGACGCAGACGTCTGGATCTGATCCGGAATCCGCGGCTATGTAAATCAATGGGGAGTCGGATCCGGGACGAGAGAGTGAGAGAGTGAGAGTGAGAGAGAGAGAGAGAAATAATAAAAAGGATCCGGATCGTGCACCTCGGATCCCGGGTACTGGTCGGACTCGGATCGGAACCTCCAACCGTGCGGATCCGGATTTTTCAGATCCGGGTCCGCTCAACACTACCCATGAGTCTTACAAACTAAGCAATCACCCAACTGACTCCTGCTCCACTGTCCACAAACTCCGAAATACTCTCAGTCTTGCTCTCTAGCACCACGTCTGCTCCTAGGACAAACCGAGAATTACATGTTGAAGACATACACAGCCCGATGGTTCACCCCCACGCCACCAAGGGTCAGCAGAATCCCAGATGTTCCTTTTTGCCTGGGGGCAGACTTCAATAAAATTACCTTTTTTACCACAAAAAAACAGCAAACTCCTTTGAGCAGTTTGTGTAGCGAAACTCTGCGACCTTCTACAGCTGGACACCACAGGACTGTCTGTCAAGTGTGATACCCGTGACATATAACTACTATAATACTGGCGCTATATACAAGAATATAACTACTATAATACTGCTCCTATGTACAAGAATATAACTACTATAATACTGCTCCTATATACAAGAATATAACTACTATAATACTGCCCCATGTACAGGAATATAACTACTATAATACTACCCCTATGTACAAGAATATAACTACTATAATACTGCCCCTATGTACAAGAATATAACTACTATAATACTGCTCCTATGTACAAGAATATAACTACTATAATACTGCTCCTATGTACAAGAATATAACTACTATAATACTGCCCCTATGTACAAGAATATAACTACTATAATACTGCCCCTATGTACAAGAATATAACTACTATAATACTGCTCCTATGTACAAGAATATAACTACTATAATACTGCCCCTATGTACAAGTATATAACTACTGTAATTCTGCCCTCTGCGCAAAACTAAGAATATAACTTCTATAATACTGCCCCTATGTACAACAATATAACTATAATACTGCCCCTATGTACAAGAATATTACTATAATACTGCCCCTATGTACAAGCATATAACTACTATAATACTGCTCCTATGTACAAGAATATAACTACTATAATACTGCCCCCTATGTACAAGAATATAACTACTATAATACTACCCCTCTGTACAAGAATATAACTACTATAATACTGCCCCTATGTACAAGAATATAACTACTATAATACTACCCCTCTGTACAAGAATATAACTACTATAATACTGCTCCTATGTACAAGAATATAACTACTGTAATACTGCCCCTATGTACAAGAATATAACTACTATAATACTACCCCTCTGTACAAGAATATAACTACTATAATACTGCTCCTATGTACAAGAATATAACTACTGTAATACTGCCCCTATGTACAAGAATATAACTACTATAATACTACCCCTCTGTACAAGAATATAACTACTATAATACTGCTCCTATGTACAAGAATATAACTACTGTAATACTGCCCCTATGTACAAGAATATAACTACTATAATACTACCCCTCTGTACAAGAATATAACTACTATAATACTGCTCCTATGTACAAGAATATAACTACTGTAATACTGCCCCCTATGTACAAGAATATTACTATAATACTGCCCCTATGTACAAGAATATAACTATTATAATACTGCTCCTATGTACAAGAATTTAACTACTATAATACTCCCCCTATGTACAAGAATATAACTACTATAATACTACCCCTATGTACAAGAATATAACTACTATAATACTGTCCCTATATACAAGAATATAACTACTATAATACTGCCCCCTATGTACAAGAATATAACTACTATAATACTGCCCCTATGTACAAGAATATAACTACTATAATACTGCCCCTATGTACAAGAATATAACTACTATAATACTGCCCCCTATGTACAAGAATATAACTACTATAATACTGCCCCCTATGTACAAGAACATAACTACTATAATACTGCCCCTATGTACAAGAATATAACTATTATAATACTGCCTCTATGTACAAGAATATAACTACTATAATACTACTCCTATGTACAAGAATATAACGACTATAATACTGCCCCTATGTACAAGAATATAACTACTATAATACTGCCCCTATGTACAGGAATATAACTACTATAATACTGCCCCTATGTACAAGAATATAACTACTATAATACTGCCCCTATGTACAAGAATATAACTACTATAATACTGCCTCTATGTACAAGAATATAACTACTATAATCCTGCTCCCTATGTACAAGAATATAACTACTATAATACTGCTTCTATGTACAATAATATAACTACTATAATACTGCTCCCTATGTACAAGAATATAACTACTATAATACTGCCCCTATGTACAAGAATATAACTACTATAATACTGCCCCCTATGTACAAGAATATAACTACTATAATACTGCCCCTATGTACAAGAATATAACTACTATAATACTGCCCCCTATGTACAAGAATATAACTACTATAATACTGCCCCTATGTACAAGAATATAACTACTATAATACTGCTTTAATGTAGAAGAATATAACTACTATAATACTGCCCCCTATGTACAAGAATATAACTACTATAATACTGCCCCTATGTACAAGAATATAACTACTATAATACTGCTTTAATGTAGAAGAATATATTGTAATACTACTGCTTTGTACAAGCTTTTTATTACTATAATACTGCCACATATATGTAAGGTCATATTTACTAAGATAGTGTTGTCATATATAATACCATTTAACATTCCTCTGCTCATGCATCTACTTACGTCATTCCAGGGTGCAATTAGGAAATATGACGGTGGTTCGTCCTGCTCGAGAAGTAGCCAGATACACTATGATTTCTCATACCAGAGACGTAGGGAATGAGAAGAACGAGAAAAGGTGAGTTCCTCAGTTATATATCTTCTTATATACATTTGGTATTATCTATTTTCTCTATATTATTATATATAGATACAGCTAGAATAACTTGGGGATCCTCTTCACATAAATGACAGTGCCTTGAAAAAAGTATTCATACCCCGTGAAGTTTTTCAAATTTTTTCACATTACACCCAAAAACGTAAAAGTAATCTAAAATGATTTTATGTGATATACCAGCACAATGTAGCCAGTATTCTGAAGTGTAAAGGAAATGATACATTGATTTCTAAATATTTCAAAAATATTAATCTGAAAATTGTGACATTCCTTTGTGTTCAGCCCACCTAGAAAATTATATTTTTGCCGCTTCTTTTTTGCACGAGGTCTAACTCTGTGAGATTGGGTAGAGCCATCTGTGAACACCAATTTTTAGTGATACCATTTTTTTCCTGTACATTTTAGGATCACTTTTTTTTTTTTACATTGTATCCCCTTCTTGTAAATTATAGTTTTACAATAAGGCTATGTGCGCACGTCTGCGTTCTGCCATGACAAATATTCCGCAGCGTTTTGCCACCGCATGTGCGTTCCAAACCGCAGCTGAAAAGCTGCGTTTTGTTTGCAGAATGGATGCAGAATTCATGCGTTCTGGATGCTTGCTCTGCCATAGACAGAGTGGGAAAAGCATCCAAAACGCACAAAAGAAGTGTCATATTTCTTTTTAGAAGGCAGCGTTCTGGCAAAAAATATCAGCATCCAAAACGCTGCATTCTAAAACGCAACGTACGCATGGATTTTGCAAAATTCGGCGTCTTTGCTGGGGACGCAGAACGCATGCGTTTACGCAGCAATTTAAAACGCTGCGGAAACGCATGCATGAAACATGCACACGTGTGCACGCAGTCTTGGCACCATATAGTAATTTTGGCCAACATCTTGTAGTAATGAGCCCCATCCTGGTCCCATCTTGTGGTAATGTCCCCCATTATTGTCACAATATTGTAGTAATGTGCCCATCCTGGTCCCCATCCTGTAATAATATGCCCATCCTGGTCCTAATCTTGTAGTAATGTCCCCATCATGGTCCTCATCCTGTAGTAATGTCCCCATCTCCGTCCCCATCTTGTAGTAATGTCCCCAACCTGCAGTAATGTGCCCATCCTTGTCCCCATCCTGCAGTAATATGCCCATCCTGGACTCCATCCTGTAGTAATATGCCCATCCTGGACTCCATCCTGTAGTAATATGCCCATCCTAGACTCCATCCTGTAGTAATGTGCCCATCCAGGTCCCCATCCGGTAGTAATGTGTCCGGCCATCCTGGTGCCCACCATGTAGTAGTGCCTATTATTGTCCCCATCCTGTAGTAATATTGCCCATTCTTGTCACCATCATGTAATAGTGTGTCCATCCTGGTCCCCATCCTGTAGTAATGTGCCCATCCTTGTCCCCATCTTGCAATAATGTGCACATCCTTGTCCCCATCCTGTAGTAATGTGCCCATCCTTGTCCCCATCTTGCAATAATGTGCACATCTTTGTCCCCATCCTGTAATAATGTGCCCATCCTTGTCCCCATCCTGTAGTAATGTGCCCATTCTTGTCCCCATCCAGTAGTAATGTGCCCCTCCTTGTCCCCTTGTAGTAATGTGTCCATGATGATACTCTTCTTGTAGTAATGTCCCCTTTCCTAGCCCCCTTCTTTTAGCAATGTCTCATCCTGTGTAAATTTCCCCTAATATGCCATTCTTCAAATACACATAGAGGGGGTGATTATTTTTACCTGTCCTTCCCATAACGATCGTGGCCTGCAGAAGGGGGCACCGCTGAAAGAGCTTCATCTCAGTTCAATGAATTGCCGGCGCCACGCAGACAAGGTCTCTGCAGCTGTACCAATGGCAGCTGACGGTCAATCAGAGGTCAGCAGCTGACGGTTTATGACGTCAGCTGCTGGCCTCAGATTGTCTGGCGGCTGCCATTGGTGTAGCTGCAGAGACCTTCCCTGCATGATGCCGACAATTCATTCAAATGAGATAAAGCGCTTTCAGCAGCAACCCCATCACTGGCCCTGATGTCATGGGAGCCATGGGCCTGAGGGCCGCAAGAAGTAGCCTTAGGGGGCCGCATGCAGCTTGTGGCCCATGTGTTTGAGACCCCAGATCTAAACCATCCATTTCAGCTCTGGCAGGATGTGTAGTGTCATTCTGCTGGAAGGTGAACCTATGCCCCAGTCTTAGGTCTTTTTCATCCTTTAACAAGTTCCCCTCCAGGACTTCCCTTTATTTAGCTCCATCCATCTCCCCATCAACACTGACAAACTTCCCTGCCCCTGCTGAAGAAAAGCATCCTCACAGCAGGATTCTGTCACCACCATGTATGCCGTTGGGGATGGTGTTTTCAGGGTAATGTGCAGTGTTAGTTTTCCGCCACACATAGCGTTTTGTATTTAGCCCCAAAAGTTCTCATTTGATTTCATCTGGCAAGAGCACCTTCTTCCACATGCTCACCGTTTCCCCTACCGCGGTTTTTAGAAAAATGCAAATGGGACTTCTTATGGTTTGCTTTCAAAAATGCTTTTGTTTTTGCAACTCTTCCATAAAGGCCAGATTTGTAGCGTCTACGACTAATAGTCGTCCTGTGGACAGATTCTCCCACCTGAGCTGTGATAAAAAAATAACGCGCATTGGGGAACTGGCACCACATCCTAACAAGGGTAGCATGCTATTTATTACTGATCACCTAGACTTTGCCGACTGTATTTTTTAGTAGATGGTCTATCCTTCTTATACTTTGTACTTGTTACTTGATCCTCATTCAGATTTAATATATAGAGCATATCTAATTCCCCAGTCTTGTGTTGTGGTGCCATCTACTGGCTAATTGACATACTTAACTTTTGTAACCATGTAATAAAATTATTTTAAATCTCTCTACAAATGGTTCAATTGCATTATTTTTATATGATTCCTTCAAAGCGCATAGTGCAGAACTATATACATTAGTCCTTTTTAAAGTACATGACATCTGTTGCTTAACATTCTTTATGCTATAACTATTGTACTCAGACATTGCTAACATTGGTTTAAGCTCCTCCAGAGTGACCATGGGCCTCTCGGATGCTCCTCTAATTAGTGCTCTGCTTCTTGGGATGTCAGTTTTGGTGGTTGCCATGTCTTGGTTTGTTTGCAGTTGTGGATGATAGATTGTACAGAGCCTTTTATAATGTAACCCTGCTTTCCTCTCCTCCTCTTTATCCCTGACCTGTCTGGTGGGTTCCTTAGTTTTCATGATGCTGTTTGATCCCTGATAGAAGTCCATAAAGTAGACAACCACGGCATACACCACGGCCGTTTCGCACCTTGGAAGGTGCGAAACGGCCGTCGTCCTTGGATGGCCTGCACCCGGCTCTTTCCTTCCCTCTATTTTACCTGCACGTTATATGGAATAAAAGCACTTTCTGGATCTTGGATGGTGTATGCCGTGGTTTTCTACTTTATGGACTTCTGTTCTGGATATCTCCTCTCCTCGTCCACGTGCACCCATTTCCATTTCTTCTAAAAGGAGGACTGAGGCTGTTCCAAGGTGTTCGGTGTAAGGTATTGCATGGTTCAGTGCGGAATCGCTTCTGTTTATTACTTTGATCACTAATGTTCTCACACTAACCTCTTAGGCCTTCACAGAAAAGCTGTAATTTTACTAAGAATAAATTACACACAGATGACGTTAGTGTACTAATCAGTGACTTCTGCAGGCGATTAGTCACTGATTTTATTTAGGGGTATCACACTAAAGGGGGATGAATACAATTGCATCACAGATTTATATTTTGATTTTTCAAATATTTAGAAAACCATGTATCATTTCATTTACACCTTACAATTACTTGTACTTAGTGTTAGTATCACTCAAAATCCCCCAAAATACATATAAAGAGGTGGTTCTCTCCGAAGCATAGTGGCCACATCGATTTAAGGCTGGGAAAGAAGGCTTTTTCTAAATACCTTCTTTTTCCAATACAGCCGGTGAGCGGCATGATCGCTGTCCGCTCAGTCCCGACCAAGTGACCCGGGCTGCTGCGGCCTGTGATGTCCGGTGATGTCATGTGAGTTTACAGGACCCGGTCTCCCTGATTGACTGGGCTGTGGGCGGAGTTTCATCCCGCATCACAGCATCTCGTGCGCTTGCCGTGCTCTGTTAAGTGGTAACGGTGAGAGCGCGACATGCTGAGCTGTAACGTGCGATGAAACTCCGCCCACAACCCAGTCACTCAGGGAGACTTGGTCCCGCCTTGGTGAGGTCGAGTCAACTTCCAATTCCGGAAGGTGACGTGACATCAGAGGCCACGGCAGCCAGGGTCACGTGATGGGGATGAGCGGACAGTAATAGTGCCGCTCACAGGCTAAATTGGAAAAAGAAGGTATTTAGAAAAAGCCTTCTTTCCCTGCCTTAAATTGATGTGGCCACTATGCTTTGCAGTGGACCACCTCTTTAACCCCTTCAGCCCCCGGGCACTTTCCGTTTTTGCGTTTTTGTTTTTTGCTCCTTTTCTTCCAAGAGCCGTAACGTTTTTATTATTCCGTCAATCTTGCCATATGAGGGCTTGTTTTTTGCGGGACGAGTTGTACTTTTAAATGAAATCATAAGTTTTACCATATAGTGTACTGGAAAACGGCAAAAAAATTCCAAGTGCGGAAAAATTGCAAAAAAAGTGGGATCGTACAATAGTTTTTGGGATATTTTATTCACGGTGTTCACTATATGGTAAAACTGATGTCTGGGTGTGATGCCTCAGGTCGGTGCGAGTTTGTAGACACCAAACATGTATAGGTTTACTTGTATCTAAGGGGTTAAAAAAAATTCACAAGTTTGTCCAATAAAATTGGCGCACGTTTTGCGCCATTTTCCGAAACACGTAGAGTTCTTATTTTTTGGGATCTATGGCTCAGTGATGGCTTATTTTTTGCGTCTCGAGCTGACGTTTATAATGGTACCATTTTTGCGCAGATGCTACGTTTTGATCGCCTGTTATTGCATTTTGCGCAAAACTTGCGGCGACCAAAAAACGTAATTTTGGCGTTTGGAATTTTTTTGCCACTACGCTGTTTACCAATCAGAATAATTGATTTTATATTTTGATAGATCGGGCATTTCTGAACGCGGCAATACCAAATATGTGTATATTTATTTATTTTTTAACCCTTTAATTTTCAATGGGGGGAAAGGGGGGTGATTTGAACTTTTAGGTTTTTTGTTTTTTTTTTTATTTTTTAAAACTTTTTTTTTTACTTTTTTTTTTAATTTTACTAGTCCCCCTAGGGGGCTATAGCAATCAGCAATCCGATCGCTGATCGCTATCTGCTGATCACAGCAATACCGCTGTAATCAGCAGATTCACTCACTTTGGTTTTCCCTCTGCTCTCGGCCGAGGGAAAATGAAAGTGAAAGATCATAGCAGCAGGCGTCATCACATGACCCTGTGCTACGATGGCAACCACCGATAGTCACGTGATAACACACGTGACTTCCGGTGGGGGCGGCGGTAAGTAACAAACATGGCCGCGCGCATTTAAATCTTGCTGCCAGACTTTGGCAGCAAGATTTAAGGGGTTAATGGCCGCGGGTGGAAGCGATTCCACCCGCGGCTAGCAGGCACACATGTCAGCTGTTGAAAACAGCTGATATGTGTGCCGATCCACGCCGCCTGCCCGCGGCAGGGGGCGGGGCTTAACGGGACACGATCCTGGACGGATAGATCCGTCCAAGGTCGTGAAGGGGTTAAGTTTGTGGGTGTAACTTGAAAAAATGTGGAAACGTTAACGGGATATGAATACTTTTTCAAGGCACTGCTGCTATAACCATGGAATCATCTATATATAATTTTATAAGTACGGCTGGTATAATGTGGGCATCTCCTGTATATAATTATATATGTACAGCTGGTATAACCTGGGTATCTCCTGTATATAATTATATATGTACAGCTGGTATAACCTGGGCATCTCCTGTATATAATTATATATGTACAGCTGGTATAACCTGGGCATCTCCTGTATATAATTATATATGTACAGCTGGTATAACCTGGGTATCTCCTGTATATAATTATATATGTACAGCTGGTATAACCTAGATATCTCATGCATATAAGTATACTGTGAGCAAAATACTCTGCTTCTATGCCTTTGGAACTCCAAATTAATAAGATTTGTTTTACAAGCACTTGGAGAAATCAATGCAGCACACACCATCTATGGTGTACTGAAAGTTTCTACTTTATTACATCATTTGACCAGCTTATATAGTACCTCAAACAAAGAAATTACTATGCACCATTGAGAGCTGTAGGGATGTCTGTAGAAATGTGAAACCTCCCCGCCTATCAGTGTTAGCTGAGCCCTATGACATTCAGTTATAAGACAAGATGGTTTCGATAGAATACAAAATGGCTTATATTCTCTCACAATATGTACAGCTGGTATAAGCTGGGTATCTATATAATTATATATGTACAGCTGGTATAACCTGGACATCTCCTGTATATAATTATATATGTACAGCTGGTATAACCTGGGCATCTCCTGTGTATAATTATATATGTACAGCTGGTATAACCTGGGTATCCTCTGTATATAATTATATATGTACAGCCGGTATAACCTTGGCATCTCCTGTATATAATTATATATGAGCAGCCGGTATAACCTGGGAATCTCCTGTATATAATTATACATGTACAGCTGGTATAACCTGGGTATCTCCTGTATATAATTATATATGTACAGCTGGTATAACCTGGGCATCTCCTGTATATAATTATACATGTACAGCTGGTATAACCTGGGTATCTCCTGTATATAATTATATATATACAGCTGATATAACCTGGGCATCTCCTGTATATAATTATATATATATATACAGCTGATATATAATTATATACAGGAGATGCCCAGGTTATATCAGCTGTATATATATAATTATATACAGGAGATGCCCAGGTTATACCAGCTGTACATGTATAATTATATACAGGAGATGCCCAGGTTATAGCAGCTGTACATATATAATTATATACAGGAGATACCCAGGTTATACCAGCTGTACATGTATAATTATATACAGGAGATGCCCAGGTTATACCGGCTGTACATATATAATTATATACAGGAGATGCCCAGGTTATACCAGCTGTACATATATAATTATATACAGGAGATGCCCAGGTTATATGTACAGCTGGTATAACCTGGGCATCTCCTGTATATAATTATATATGTACAGCTGGTATAACCTGGACATCTCCTGTATATAATTATATATGTACAGCTGGTATAACCTGGGCATCTCCTGTATATAATTATATATGTACAGCTGGTATAACCTGGACATCTCCTGTATATAATTATATATGTACAGCTGGTATAACCTGGGCATCTCCTGTGTATAATTATATAACAACAATACATACAATTTTAAACCTAATCTAGTTCTAATTCTGGTATAAACGTAATACATGATACTTATTCAATTAGTTTAATAAGAAAATTGTTTGTCTACATCTATCTCCTGACATATTATTTGAAAATCATACTTTGTAAATACTTAATCCGACTGTATGTCATAGTTTTTACCAATGTTATTTGTTTTGTTTCTCCTTTTGCATATGTCTATATTATTTGTTTGATATAGCATCAAGTAATGCTATACAGCACATTCTGTTTTATTGTTTTTGTTAGAACTGTTTTATGTATAAACTTTGAAAACCTAATAAAAATTATTGAATCATAACTATATATGTACAGCTGGTATAACCTGGGTATTTCCTGTATATAATTATATATGTATAGCTGGTATAACCTGGGTATTTCCTGTATGTAATTATATATGTACAGCTGCTATAACCTGGGTATCTCCTGTATATAATTATATATGTACAGCCGGTATAACCTGGGCATCTCCTGTATATAATTATATATGTACAGCCGGTATAACCTGGGCATCTCCTGTATATAATTATATATGTACAGCCGGTATAACCTGGGCATCTCCTGTATATAATTATATATGTATAGCTGGTATAACCTGGGTATTTCCTGTATGTAATTATATATGTACAGCTGCTATAACCTGGGTATCTCCTGTATATAATTATATATGTACAGCCGGTATAACCTGGGCATCTCCTGTATATAATTATATATGTACAGCCGGTATAACCTGGGCACCTCCTGTATATAATTATATATGTACAGCCGGTATAACCTGGGCATCTCCTGTATATAATTATATATGTACAGCCGGTATAACCTGGGCATCTCCTGTATATAATTATATATGTATAGCTGGTATAACCTGGGCATCTCCTGTATATAATTATATATGTACAGCTGGTATAACCCGGGCATCTCCTGTATATAATTATATATGTACAGCTGGTATAACCTGGACATCTCCTGTATATAATTATATATGTACAGCTGGTATAACCTGGGCATCTCCTGTATATAATTATATATGTATAGCTGGTATAACCTGGGCATCTCCTGTATATAATTATATATGTACAGCTGGTATAACCCGGGCATCTCCTGTATATAATTATATATGTACAGCCGGTATAACCTGGACATCTCCTGTATATAATTATATATGTACAGCTGGTATAACCTGGGCATCTCCTGTATATAATTATATATGTACAGCTGGTATAACCTGGGCATCTCCTGTATATAATTATATATATATAGCTGGTATAACCTGGGCATCTCCTGTATATAATTATATATGTACAGCTGGTATAACCTGGGCATCTCCTGTATATAATTATATATGTATAGCAGGTATAACCTGGGCATCTCCTGTATATAATTATATATGTACAGCTGGTATAACCTGGGCATCTCCTGTATATAATTATATATGTACAGCTGGTATAACCTGGGCATCTCCTGTATATAATTATATATGTATAGCTGGTATAACCTGGGCATCTCCTGTATATAATTATATATGTACAGCTGCTATAACCTGGGTATCTCCTGTATATAATTATATATGTACAGCCGGTATAACCTGGGCATCTCCTGTATATAATTATATATGTACAGCCGGTATAACCTGGGCATCTCCTGTATATAATTATATATGTATAGCTGGTATAACCTGGGCATCTCCTGTATATAATTATATATGTACAGCCGGTATAACCTGGGCATCTCCTGTATATAATTATATATGTACAGCCGGTATAACCTGGGCATCTCCTGTATATAATTATATATGTACAGCCGGTATAACCTAGATATCTCATGCATATAAGTATACTGTGAGCAAAATACTCTGCTTCTATGCCTTTGGAACTCCAAATTAATAAGATTTGTTTTACAAGCACTTGGAGAAATCAATGCAGCACACACCATCTATGGTGTACTGAAAGTTTCTACTTTATTACATCATTTGACCAGCTTATATAGTACCTCAAACAAAGAAATTACTATGCACCTTTGAGAGCTGTAGGGATGTCTGTAGAAATTTGAAACCTCCCCGCCTATCAGTGTTAGCTGAGCCCTATGACATTCAGTTATAAGACAAGATGGTTTCGATAGAATACAAAATGGCTTATATTCTCTCACAATATGTACAGCTGGTATAAGCTGGGTATCTATATAATTATATATGTACAGCTGGTATAACCTGAGCATCTCCTGTATATAATTATATATGTATAGCTGGTATAACCTGGGTATCTCCTGTACATAATTATATATGTACAGCTGGTATAACCTGGGCATCTCCTGTATATAATTATATATGTACAGCTGGTAAAACCTGGGCATCTCCTATAATTATATATGTACAGCTGGTATAACCTGGGCATCCTCTGTATATAATTATATATGTACAGCTGGTATAACCTGGGCATCTCCTGTATATAATTATATATGTACAGCTGGTATAACCTGGTATCTCCTGTATATAGTTATATATGTACAGCTGGTATAACCCGGGCATCTCCTGTATATAATTATATATGTACAGCCGGTATAACCTGGGCATCTCCTGTATATAATTATATATGTACAGCCGGTATAACCTGGGCATCTCCTGTATATAATTATATATGTACAGCTGGTAAAACCTGGGCATCTCCTATAATTATATATGTACAGCTGGTATAACCTGGGCATCCTCTGTATATAATTATATATGTACAGCTGGTATAACCTGGGCATCTCCTGTATATAATTATATATGTACAGCTGGTATAACCTGGTATCTCCTGTATATAGTTATATATGTACAGCTGGTATAACCCGGGCATCTCCTGTATATAATTATATATGTACAGCCGGTATAACCTGGGCATCTCCTGTATATAATTATATATCTACAGCTGGTATAACCTGGTATCTCCTGTATATAATTATCTATATATGCAGCTGATATAACCTGGGCATCTCCTGTGTATAATTATATATGTACAGCTGGTATAACCTGGGCATCTCCTGTATATAATTATATATATACAGCTGATATAACCTGGGTATCTCCTGTATATAATTATTTATGTACAGCCGGTATAACCCGGGCATCTCCTGTATATAATTATATATGTACAGCTGGTATAACCTGGGCATCTCCTGTATATAATTATATATGTACAGCTGGTATAACCTGGGCATCTCCTGTATATAATTATATATATACAGCTGATATAACCTGGGCATCTCCTGTATATAATTATATATGTACAGTGCCTACAAGTAGTATTCACCCCCCTGCAGATTTAGCAGGTTTGATAAGATGCAAATAAGTTAGAGCCTGCAAACTTCAAACAAGAGCAGGATTTATTAACAGATGCATAAATCTTACAAACCAACAAGTTATGTTGCTCAGTTAAATTTTAATACATTTTCAACATAAAAGTGTGGGTCAATTATTATTCAACCCCTAGGTTTAATATTTTGTGGAATAACCCTTGTTTGCAATTACAGCTAATAATCGTCTTTTATAAGACCTGATCAGGCCGGCACAGGTCTCTGGAGTTATCTTGGCCCACTCCTCCATGCAGATCTTCTCCAAGTTATCTAGGTTCTTTGGGTGTCTCATGTGAACTTTAATCTTGAGCTCCTTCCACAAGTTTTCAATTGGGTTAAGGTCAGGAGACTGACTAGGCCACTGCAACACCTTGATTTTTTCCCTCTTGAACCAGGCCTTGGTTTTCTTGGCTGTGTGCTTTGGGTAGTTGTCTTGTTGGAAGATGAAATGATGACCCATCTTAAGATCCTTGATGGAGGAGCGGAGGTTCTTGGCCAAAATCTCCAGGTAAACCGTGCTATCCATCTTCCCATTGATGTGGACCAGATGGCCAGGCCCCTTGGCTGAGAAACAGCCCCACAGCATGATGCTGCCACCACCATGCTTGACTGTAGGGATGGTATTCTTGGGGTCGTATGCAGTGCCATCCAGTCTCCAAACGTCACGTGTGTAGTTGGCACCAAAGATCTCGATCTTGGTCTCATCAGACCAGAGAACCTTGAACCAGTCTGTCTCAGAGTCCTCCAAGTGATCATAAGCAAACTGTAGACGAGCCTTGACATGACGCTTTGAAAGTAAAGGTACCTTACGGGCTCGTCTGGAACGGAGACCATTGCGGTGGAGTACGTTACTTATGGTATTGACTGAAACCAATGTCCCCACTGCCATGAGATCTTCCCGGAGCTCCTTCCTTGTTGTCCTTGGGTTAGCCTTGACTCTTCGGACAAGCCTGGCCTTGGCACGGGAGGAAACTTTCAAAGGCTGTCCAGGCCGTGGAAGGCTAACAGTAGTTCCATAAGCCTTCCACTTCCGGATGATGCTCCCAACAGTGGAGACAGGTAGGCCCAACTCCTTGGAAAGGGTTTTGTACCCCTTGCCAGCCTTGTGACCCTCCACGATCTCGTCTCTGATGGCCTTGGAATGCTCCTTTGTCTTTCCCATGTTGACCAAGTATGAGTGCTGTTCACAAGTTTGGGGAGGGTCTTAATTAGTCAGAAAAGGCTGGAAAAAGAGATAATTAATCCAAACATGTGAAGCTCATTGTTCTTTGTGCCTGAAATACTTCTTAATACTTTAGGGGAACCAAACTGAATTCTTGTGGTTTGAGGGGTTGAATAATAAATGACCCTCTGAATAAACTTTTCACAATTTAAAAAAAAAAAAATAAAAAAAGAAATAACATTCTTTTTTGCTGCATTTCACACTTCCAGGCTGATCTACAGTCCAAATGTCACAATGGAAAGTTACCTCCGAATGTGTAAACCTGCTAAATCTGCAGGGGGTTGAATACTACTTGTAGGAACTGTACAGCTGGTATAACCCGGGCATCTCCTGTATATAATTATATATATACAGCCGGTATAACCTGGGCATCTCCTGTGTATAATTATATATGTACAGCTGGTATAACCTGGGCATCTCCTGTATATAATTATATATGTACAGCTGCTATAACCTGTGCATCTCCTGTATATAATTATATATGTACAGCTGGTATAACCTGGACATCTCCTGTATATAATTATATATGTACAGCTGGTATAACCTGGGCATCTCCTGTATATAATTATATATGTACAGCTGCTATAACCTGTGCATCTCCTGTATATAATTATATATGTACAGCTGGTATAACCTGGACATCTCCTGTATATAATTATATATGTACAGCTGGTATAACCTGGGCA
Organism: Anomaloglossus baeobatrachus; assembly: GCF_048569485.1. Classification (NCBI taxonomy): domain Eukaryota; kingdom Metazoa; phylum Chordata; class Amphibia; order Anura; family Aromobatidae; genus Anomaloglossus; species Anomaloglossus baeobatrachus. The sequence continues at coordinate 20,419,057 of NC_134354.1, read as the reverse complement.
TCTCCTGTATATAATTATATATGTACAGCTGGTATAACCTGGGCATCTCCTGTGTATAATTATATAACAACAATACATACAATTTTAAACCTAATCTAGTTCTAATTCTGGTATAAACGTAATACATGATACTTATTCAATTAGTTTAATAAGAAAATTGTTTGTCTACATCTATCTCCTGACATATTATTTGAAAATCATACTTTGTAAATACTTAATCCGACTGTATGTCATAGTTTTTACCAATGTTATTTGTTTTGTTTCTCCTTTTGCATATGTCTATATTATTTGTTTGATATAGCATCAAGTAATGCTATACAGCACATTCTGTTTTATTGTTTTTGTTAGAACTGTTTTATGTATAAACTTTGAAAACCTAATAAAAATTATTGAATCATAACTATATATGTACAGCTGGTATAACCTGGGTATTTCCTGTATATAATTATATATGTACAGCTGGTATAACCTGGACATTACCTGTATATAATTATATATGTACAGCCGGTATAACCTGGACATCTCCTGTATATAATTATATATGTACAGCCGGTATAACCTGGGCATCTCCTGTATATAATTATATATGTACAGCCGGTATAACCTGGGTATCTCCTGTATATAATTATATATGTACAGCCGGTATAACCTGGGCATCTCCTGTATATAATTATATATGTACAGCCGGTATAACCTGGGCATCTCCTGTATATAATTATATATGTACAGCTGGTATAACCTGGGGATCTCCTGTATATAATTATATATGTACAGCTGGTATAACCTGGGCATCTCCTGTATATAATTATATATGTACAGCTGGTATAACCTGGGTATCTCTTATATATAATTATATATGTACAGCTGGTATAACCTGGGTATCTCCTGTATATAATTATATATATATATATATATATATATATATATATATATATATATATATATATATATATATATATAGCTGGTATAATCTGGGCATCTCCTGTATATAATTATATATATACAGCCGGTATAACCTGGGTATCTCCTGTATATAATTATATATATACAGCCGGTATAACCTGGGTATCTCCTGTATATAATTTTATATATATATATATACAGCTGGTATAACCTGGGTATCTCCTGTATATAATTTTATATATATATATATATACAGCCGGTATAATCTGGGCATCTCCTGTATATAATTATTTATGTACAGCTGGTATAACATGGGTAAGTCCTGTATATAATTATGTAAGTACTGATGGTAAAACATAAATTTTCCATTCTATTAACTATTCTATTTTTTACAGCAATCCTACTTTGGAGCCTTCTTTTTCGAACCTGCTTAAAACTTTTGCACACTACTGTACAACTCTTAACGCTTTAAAAATAGATAGTCCTACTGCTTGAATAGAACATTGTTGTCCTTGTTTTATATTTTAGACCGCAAATCTAACGTACGGTGTGAAAATATCCATAGACTATTAAAGTATGAATGCGGCTTTAGAGATAACTGCAGGGAGGAATTTTAATACAAATCTCCACAGAGAGGGTAGAAAGGATTTACAGTGTTATGGATGGCAGAGAAAACTAGCTACAGAAGAGGAGGAGGTCACATGAAGAGGACATGAGTTTACTCTGAATGAAGACATGATTAGATGTGTGGAAAACAGGTCATCATCACCTTACTTCATTGGAGATTTATGCATGTTGGCTGGTGGAGACCTTTTCATACCATGGTGTGCTGTAATACAGTGTACAAATAATTCATTCTAAACAGTACCATACAGCAGAGTGCCAAATAAATTGTGCCATTTAGTGGTATCCAATTAACAGTTACATATTTTGGCTAAGTAACCGTGATACAAGTAATGTGCTCCGTCTGTCTCTTTCCCCGTCTGTCTCTTTCCCCGTCTGCCTCTCTTCCCGTCTGTCTCTTTCCCCGTCTGCCTCTCTTCCAGTCTGCCTCTTTTCCCATCTCGCTTTCCCCGTCTGTCTCTATCAAGGTCTGTGTCTTTCCCCATCTATCTTTGTCTGTCTCTCTGGCTGTCTCCTCCTTCCCTGTCTGTGTCTCTGTCTGAATGTCTGTCTGTCTCTTTCCCCATCTGTCTCTTTCCAGGTCTTTCTCTGTCTCTTTCACCGTTTGTCTCTGTCTCGCTGTCTGTCTCTCTCTATCCGTCTCCCCACCGACATCTTATTACCTCACATATAAGCTTCTTATACTATGAATGTCTTTTGTTCCTATAGCAACAAGGATAGATGAGAAAAGCAGGCGGGTACAGGTCAATAGGAACCATATACAGATTAATCCCCCAGTGATGGTGGCAGGAACATTACATCTGTGTGTAATATTCGGTATTTATTTACAATATCTTCCTTTTTCACAGGTGGGAGTTACTCAAGAATGTGTCCAAGGTGTGGAAGACGGACGGACTGAACTCCTGCACCTACGAGCTGCTGTCCATCGAACATAACCCGCTGTATATCAACATCACTGTTGATATTGGAAAACCGCACAACTAGCCAAAAGACCGATCTCACCTCTGCGGAGCCAGGGACCACCGCGAACTTTACCGGATTACGGCATTAATTTATCAACTGCTAATGGACTGATGATGTGCGGGAGCAAAGCCTCAATAATAAAAAAAAACAAAAAACTGTCCGACGTTAAGGATCGTTTACACTACAGCTGGGCCCTCTCGAGCCTTGCCTTTTAACTGTCTTACTGTAAAACAATCAAAGCTTTATTTAGATGGATGTTTGTACGACAAGAGGAATATTTAGATTTGCGAGTCACATTCCAGATCTTTGTTACACCGGTGTTCTCACACTCACTTATTTATGACCATTTTACTTGTAAGAAAAAAAAAAAATATACATATATATTGTGTTTTCATTTCACAGAAATATATATTATATTATATATACTAGCTGTACTACCCGGCTTCGCCCGGGTTAATAACTGTTAACAAAAAAGAATGTATTAACAAAAATGTATTCTGCACACAAACACCACAAAACAAATAGAAATGTAATTATTAAAAGGCAAAAACTAAGCGAATAGAAGCATTTCACAACATATATTTCACCACCACAGATATTCCACACAGATTTAACTAAATTGGCCAAGTAATGTGCCCTGTCTGCCTCTTTCCCCGTCTGCCTTTAACCCCGTCTGCCTCTATCAAGGTCTGTGTCTTTCCCCATTAACTTTGGCTGTCTCTCTGGCTGTCTCCTCCTTCCCTGTCTCTGTCTGCATGCCTGTCTGTCTGTCTCTTTCCAGGTCTGTCTGTCTGTCTCTGTCACCGTTTGTCTCCGTTTCTCTCTCTATCAGTCTCCCCACCGACATCTTATTACCTCACATATAAGCTTCTTATACTATGAATGTCTTTTGTTCCTATAGCAACCACTCACAGCTCCTACTAATAACCTGTAGTTCCAGGCTCCATTTACTTTAATGAAGGCATGTTTTTTGGAGAGTAACTAAAGCGTTGGGTTAAATTTTCCTGTCAAAACATAGTCTACGACGTTCCCTGGGTCACATGAAGTGACTGTGCAAAATTTTGTGATTGTAAATGCGACGGTGCAGATACACTTTTCATTTCACTTTTTCCCCATTATGTAGAGAGGGGCAAAATTGATTAGTAAATTGGAACGCGCGGGGTTAAAATTTCGCCTCATAACATAGCCTATGACGCTCTCGGGGTCCAGATATGCGAGTGTGCAAAATTTTGTGGCTGTAGCTGCGACGGTGCAGATGCCAATCCCGGACATACACACATACATACATACATTCAGCTTTATATATTAGATACACACACACACACACACACACACACACACACACACACACACCCCTTGTTTTTCATATACAATTGTCATTTTAAAGGGATTTGGAAAATATCAGCTATTTTTCACTTTTGTTTCCTGGTTCGGTGGTGGGGAATGGCTGTGTGACAGATGTGACCAGCCATGTTTGCTCACATTGGGCAGTTTTTTCCGTCGCCGGGTCACCGTAGAGAAAGAAACATGATCTCTTGTTGACAAGATGTGTTTTTCCATCAGAGATGAGTCCTCACCATTTCTTTGTCATAGAGGAAGTAGCTAACTTCTCCTCTTCTAGTTTTTACTATAATTGAGCATCTGACCGAGACATGAAAAGCAATGTATGACCCAGAATGATTTTTATAATCTCAAGATTCATTTTTCACAATTTAACAGTTGTCTTTCTATTAGAATTGAGCAAAAGGACTTGCGAGACCCATGTCCAGGGGCCACATTGGTATTTAGTAGCAGCTGGACTGGAGCCCCTGCGAACCTCCTCTTACGGGTCTGCATTGTCTGGACACTGAAGAGCAGAATAGTCGTATATTTCTGGGAATGAGTCTGTGCATACATCGGCTGTCACAATACGCCATATTGGAGACCGATAAATCACTGCTGCCCTCCTCAGAGAATCCCCCGACTGACAGGAAGGAGACGATGGCCTCACTCATTTCTTACACTGCTGAGGTAAAATGAAAGCTGAAATATAGTCGCTGAGGTAAAATGAAAGCTGAAATATAGTCGCTGAGGTAAAATGAAAGCTGAAATATAGTCGCTGAGGTAAAATGAAAGCTGAAATATAGTCGCTGAGGTAAAATGAAATCTGAGCTCTCGTTGGTCGTTTTGATGGAAAAAAAAAAAGCTGAGCTCTGGTTGGTCACTGTTTAATATGAAAGCTGAGCTCTGGTTGGTCATTATGAAAAACTAATATGAGCTCAGGATGGTCATTGTGGTAAATTGAAAGTTCAGCTCTGGTTAGTCAATGTGGTAAAATGAAAGCTGAGCTCTCATTGATTGCTGATGTAGTATGAATGCTGAGCTCTGGTTGGTTACTATGGTAAAATGGAAGCTTAGCTCTGATTGGTCACTGTGGTAAAATGAAAGCGGAGCTCCAGTTAATCCCTATGGTAATATGAAAGCTGACTTTTGGTTGGTTATGGCAATACGAAAGCTGAGCTCTGATTGGTCGCTGTGCTAAAATGAAAGCTGAGCTCTGCTATGTCATTTATGGTAAAATGAAAGCTGAATTCTTGTTGGTTACTGTGGTAAAATGAAAGCTGAGGTCTGGTTGGTAGTTGTGGTAAAATGAAAGCTGACTTCTCGTTGGACCTCGTAAAATGAAAGCTGAGCCTTGTTTGGACATTGCAATAAAATGTTAGCTGACCTCTGGTTAGTCATTGCACTAATATGAAAGCTGAGTTCTGGGTTGTCGCTGTGGTAAAATGAAAGCTAACCTCTGGTTGGTCACTGTGGCAGTATGAAAACTGAACTCTGGTTGGTCACTGGTAAAATGAAAGCTGAGCTGTGATTTGTTGTTGTGGTAAAATGAAAGCTAGGTTCTGGTTGGTTGTTGTGGTGATGTGAAAGTTGAGCTCTGCTGGTAATTATGGTAAAATGAAAGCTGAGCTCTGGTTGGTCACTGTGCCAATGTGAAAGCTGAGCTCTGGTTGGTCGTACTAAAGTGAAAGCTGAGCTCTGGTTGGTAAATGTGCCAATGGGAAAGCTGAGCTCTGGTTGGTAAATGTGCCAATGTGAAAGCTGAGCTCTGGTTGGTCGTACTAAAGTGAAAGCTGAGCTCTGGTTGGTAAATGTGCCAATGGGAAAGCTGAGTTCTGGTTGGCTACTGCGATATCGTCGGGGTCAAATCGAAAGTGACGCACATCCGGCGCCGTTAACGACGTCGCAACGTGTAAAGTCTAGATGCACCGATAAACGATCGCAAAAGCGTCGAAAATCGGTGATCTGTGTAGCATCCATAGGAAGGAGGCGGGTCGCTGGCCAGTGCGACGTTGCAGGGCAGGTAAGTGCGTGTGAAGCTGCCGTAGCGATAATGTTCGCTACGGCAGCTATCACAAGATATCTCATGTGCGACGGGGGCGGGTACTATCACGCTCGGCATCGCTAGCCGATGCTAGCGATGTCGCAACATGCAAAGTACCCCTTACTGTATTGGATAACTGGGTGACAAACACGGTTGACACTATTTGCAGTAGTTATTTGGTGGATCACAGCATGATTGGGCCAGTTTTGTGTCGCTGGTGTATATATATTGGTTGTAACCATGTTTTCCTTATAAATGTTTGCAACATAGTGCCATTTATTCACATTAGAATAGTGTAGATATTTACAATGCTCTCGCGATACTTTGTGTGAAATCCGCAGGCAGTTGGGACTTCTGATGTTACCGCTCATCCCTACCCACAGTGGCTTACATACTACTGTGTGATCCATTGCTGCGACTTGGGGTGACCTCATGAGGTCATGTCAGTTCACTGCAGTGCTTCTCACACAGAACCGTGTGTGAAACGGCAGTGGCTGCTGTCCCAACCAATGGGGAATGTTCCGTTCTGCATTGTCTGGGACAGCGAGTGCGGTAATGTGGTGGAACCTCCTTATTTAGTTACGGCGGACCTGGATTAGAGATTTTGCAGAGAAATAAATTGGTGAATGAGGGTACCTTGTCTATATTTTAATAATTTTCTCTTATGTCTTTCAGGTTCGCTTTTGGGTAAAGTCATGGGACCTCACTATGGATTACGATGGACCCTTTTTTAAAAATATATAAATTGGTGAATGAGGGCTGTAGAATTAGTAATGGGGGTGCCTCCTAGATGCCCACCCATTACTAAAATCAGTGTTTGATTCCAACTGGCAATTCACAGCTTTCATCAACCCCATATATTACCCTGTTTGTCACTGCACCAGGGCAACTGGAAGAGCAGAGTACAGTGCCAAAATTCTGAGGCGGCTATGGGCTGCTATTTTTAGGCTCAGAAGGTCCAAATAGCCATGGCCCTTCCCACCCTAATAATATCAGCCCCCAGTTGTCTGCTGTCCTTTGGCTGGCTTTACATCAGAGTGGGATCCCCTCTAGTTTTCAAAACCAGCGAAGGCACAGCTCATAGCTGAGAGTTGCAGCCTGCAGCTGCTGCAGTACCTGTATGGGTTAAGAAAAATGTTTTTTCTCCTGAATCTGGTGCGGTTTTTATTTCACTCCTGTGCCGCTCTGCTTTTGAGATACGGCCCCAACTTTCCTCTACATGAATTTATCATTTTTAGCCAATGTGGCATGGCTCTCAACCCTTCTGTGCGTATCTTCTTGACAACCACACCCACTTGGATAAGAAGACTACATTTATATACAAGAGAAGGCCATATCTCAGGAATGCAAAGGATTAGGAACAAAAGAAACAACTTAAGATATTGAGGAAAACAGCGGTATTTACAAGAAGTTAAAAAATTCCATATTTGTGGCAAGTAACAGGCCCTCCTTAAAATACGACTTGGCTTATGCTATGTTTCACATCATGTTTTTCATCTACCTTTAGAAAGTTCCTAATGTATATATTATAGAGGTTGCCCACTAGTGTTAAGCCCCCGTCACATTTAATGACTTACCAGCGATCCAAAAACGATGTGACCTGATAAGGATCGCTGGTAAGTCGCTGGGAGGTCGCTGTTGAGATGTCACACAGTCAGACCTCACCAACGACCACCGACCTGTATAACGACCTCGGCGGGCATTGGGACTGTGTTAGGAGGATGTTGGTAGGTGTCAAACACAGCGATGCGTCCTGCTCAGCAGGACATCGCTATTGAAGAAAATAGTCTAGCGATCTTCACAGCAGGGGCCTGATCGCTGGTAGGTGTCACACATAACGAGATCGCTGCTGCGCCACAGAAACGGTGACGCAGCAACGTTCTCGTTAGCGATCTCGTTGTGTGTGACGGCAATGGCATATCTTTAGGATAGGTTATCAATGTCTGATCGGCGGGGGTACGGGGTGTCGGACCCTATCAGCTGTTCTCGATGGCGGCAGCAACAGGCGGTCAGATATGCTCAGTTCGGGAGCTGCCCAGTCAACGGACAGCGGCTGTACCCACATACTGCACATCTCCCTGCCATTCAAATAAATAGGAGGTGGATGTGCAGTACCCTGCCACTATCAGAAGACGGGGCAGCTCTGGAACAGAGAATTTCCTGATGCCGCCGCGGCACCGGTAGCGGCTGGTCGGCGGGGTGCCGGGTGTCGGACCCTGGCCTATCTTAAGGATATCCAAATGAAAAAACTTTATAACTCCAGCGGACAAATTTGAGGATGCAGATATATATTAAAAAATTTTTTGCATTTGCAAATTTTTAGTTTGAAAGACTTCCATAAAATTGGAGCCAGACTTCTGGGCGGTGAGAAGGAAAGAGATTAGGAGTGGTAGCCTGCTTGGACTACGCGTTTCGGCGAACAAGCGCCTTCTACATGGTCTACTACTCCTAATCTCTTTCCTTCACCGCCCAGAAGTGTGGCTCAAATGCAAAAAATTTTTTAATATATATCTGCATCCTCAAATTTGTCCGCTGGAGTTATAAAGTTTTTTCATTTGGATTTCCCGTGGCTGGCTCCTGCTCTGGTTTTCCGTGCGGACTATTTTCTGGATTGATACTGGAATCCACACACAGGAGTGTACGGGTAAGCTGGCTTTGAAAACTATTTAGTTTTTTGTATCTTAAGGATAGGCCATCAATGTTAGAGTAGTGAACAATCCCTTTAAGTGTGCATTACTAGAGATGCACAAAAAAAAAAAAAAAAAAGGAGAGGTGCACCCAAGGACGTCTTCCCGACGTACGGCTCTAGCAGAAGGCTGAAAACGTGATATTACCCCGCTGTGTGCAATCTCATCTGCAGGAACAGATTACTATCAGAACAAGAACAGAAGAGTTATAAACTACAAGTAGAAAATACAGGTTTTATTATTATTATTATTTCACAATAAATATCAACATCCGGACAATATAAGACAAAAAGTAACAGCAAAAAAGAGGAACGGAGTCCAGAACCGCGTCACCGCAGATCAACGGGAGTGAGCGGATACAACGTAAACCCACGCGATATATTAAATAGGTCATTTAAAAATAGAGATTTATTCTGAAAAAAACGGAGGAACCCCCGGCGACTGAAAACCTAACGCCGGAATTATAAAAAGACATGACTGGCTGTAAAAAAAAAAAAACAAAAAACACTAAATGCCTGCCACAAGGGTTGTCACCATTTCCATATCCAATATATTTTGCAACCCCGACCAAAATGATGAGAGGCATCAGAATACGAGGAGGTGAAAACACTAAAGTGGTCAATGGCATGTCAGATGTGATCATACAGGTAGTGGGGGTCCAGCAGCTGACCACAATGAAATCAGAGGGAAATATCGAAACCTATAGACAGTGAACTGGACGGTATGACCTTCGACATATCTAATACCAGGGGGGTCCAGTTACAGACCTTGTTTCAACACAAACACTTACAAAACAGTTCTTCACATTTGGTTCTTGTACCATTTTAGATCCAGTGTTCTTTCCGGAATAATTTAATATATTTGGGTTTTTTTTCTTAGTGGCAGGAGCTTTAATTTTTCTGATACAGAGCTCAAAATCTCCTGTATAGTTACTAGAGGAAATTAATGTTCTTGCTGCCTGCAGCCACCACTAGGGGGAGCTCACTAAACACTAGTTAGCATTATACATTTGTGGTGAGCTCCCTCTAGTGGTGATGGCTGGTATCCAGAAATTTTACCAATTTTCCTGAACTCTGCATCAGGAAAGAGAGTAAAGATGGCTATAAAAATGTATTAAAAAGGATTGTCTGACACGGATTTTAATAAACTCTGGGATACTCCCCTTTCAGCACCTCCGTGGATCCAGCATCAGTTTGTGGGTGAGTAAGACCGCTGAAGTCGGTGATTAACTGCAGCGGTCAGGTGACAAAAAGAGCGCATTATCATAGAAACAACCAATGGTGCGCTCTTCTAGTCCCCGATCGATGCAACCATCCCGTAGACTTCCAAATGAGACAAACACGTCTTCCGGTATTGGATCCATGAGGGGCGCTGAAAGAAAAGTACGATTCTATGGTTTTGAAATCATCCCTGATAAGATTTTTTAGCAATGGAGGAAAAAAAAAAATATACCAAATTTTGGATCTATTCAGGTTTTTTGACAAATCTTTACATGTTGTATTCTAAAAAGTTCTACAACTGATCTGATACATTGTGACGAGCAGCTCACCAGTGATAGATGCGATCAGGAAGCAAATGACTTTGTAAACCTTTGTAGGCCTGTGCCGGAAGGTGTAAGGCGCTTGGTGATTTAAAGGACACTTTAACTCTAAATAAAATATGAACTATTAAAGTCACATATGAGAAGAATTTGTATAAACTGGCCAGTTTCAGATAAAAAAACAAAAACAAACACTAAAATCAAATGGTACCAATAACGACAAGTCCTCCCATCGACCTCTTTTGTCGATTCCCTCATTCCAGCATCTTATAGTCCACACAGCGATCCCTACTAGCCACATTGGGAAATACAGGCCCAGGGACTAGTGAGGAGAGTGGCCAAGATCCACTCTTGGTCTTAAACCTCTTCAGGGAATATATAGAGGACCACAGACCCTCCTTTAAACGCTTCTATTGCTCTGGTCCTGACGAAGGGCTAGAATAACCTCCACCGGCTCGGCTCGGTCGGCATCACTGGAGCTTCTCCGATGTCCACCGTGATGTTGGTGTAAAGCTGAGTTTTCTCTCGGGAAAGAAGTCGGAAATCTAAGGAATTCATCCCATCATCTCGCCACATTTTTCTCGTACTTCTCAACTGATTATGCCTATGAAATTAAGAAGCAAAAGTTGAAGAGGAGATCAGATTGGTATGACCGAAACAGACAGCAGGTCAGCTCCTCACCCATTTGGGGTGTGACAGGGGGTGCACAAGAAAGAAGAAAGGAGGGAGGAAGGGAGGAAAGAAAGAAAGAAGAAAGAAGAAAGGAGGGAGGAAGGGAGGAAAGAAAGAAAGAAAGAAGAAAGGAGGGAGGAAGGGAGGAAAGAAAGAAGAAAGGAGGGAGGAAGGGGGCAGAAAGGAGGGAGACGGGGGGCAGAAAGGAGGGAGACGGGGGGCAGAAAGGAGGGAGACGGGGGGCAGAAAGGAGGGAGACGGGGGGCAGAAAGGAGGGAGGGAGGAAAGAAAGGCGGGAGGGAGGAAAGAAAGGCGGGAGGGAGGAAAGAAAGGCGGGAGACGGGGGCAGAAAGGAGGGAGACGGGGGAAAGAAAGGCGGGAGGGAGGAAAGAAAGGCGGGAGGGAGGAAAGAAAGGCAGGAGATGGGGGCAGAAAGGAGGGAGACGGGGGAAAGAAAGGCGGGAGGGAGGAAAGAAAGGCGGGAGATGGGGGAAAGAAAAGAAAGGAGGGAGGAAAGAAAGAAAAAAGGAAAGAAAGAAAGGAAAAAGAAAAGAAGGAAAAAAGAAAGAAAAAGAAGAAAGATCTGGAAAGAAGACTTCCCCTTATGGTCCCGTTAGTGACATAAGTAACTATAAAATTTCGCTGTAAGGCTCAGGGTTTCGTTACCAGCGTTAGAGACATTTTTTTACCTGTGGGAGTTTTCCTCATTGCCGGAGTCACGGTCATGTGGGATCATTTTATACCGGCCCATGCTCAGAGGCGTCCGCGTCATACTCATCCCCGATAGACGGATCCTTATAACAAACATGTTATGACGTTATACAGCTGAAAGGAGCCAAGAGGTGAACCCACGCAGCACTCACGCTTTGGCCTTTCAAATATCCATACTTGTAGGCTGCGCTCTTCCTGGTGTGATGTCAGCTATTCTGCATGCTCTAAGCCAATCAGATGTTTCCCATCTACAGCTCCTCCTCCCTCTCCCCTAATACAGCAACTGACACCAACTGCAGCCACATCCCCCTCCTCTCCCCTCCATCCTGTTATTTACAGCAGATTGACTTATTGGTGGCTGTGGAGGTTTCTGGACACTTACAAAACTAAGACAAAAACAGAACTGCAGGATACAGAGAAACTTTCCCAAATGTGATCATCGCAAATGTTACTACATTCGCATGCACTGAGTTATGAGAGTCCAGTCTCAAAGCCGCTTAATGCTGATTATAATATTGGAGACCCTCACCGGAGCAGATTACCTCATGGCGATATCATCGTCCTCTCCTCCCCAGCCCCAGTACGTGTTGGGGAATCCATTCATCTTCATGAACTGATCTGGTGTAACTGCAGACACGCCGCCAAAATACGTCCAATATGGGAGGCTGTAAAAAAATAAAAATAAAAGAGGTGAGCTCTGAGATTACCTACTGTGAATGGTGGATCCTGTGTTATCTACTGTATATAGAGGTGTTATCAGTCATTGTACAGGAGGAGGAGGTGAGCTGTGATATCACCTATGTTGAATGGTAGATCCTGTATTACCCTTACTGTGTATAGAGGTGTATCAGTCATACAGGAGAGGAGGAGGTGAGCTGTGAAATCATCTATTGTAAATAGTGGATCCTATGTTGTCTACTGTACACAGAGGTGTTATCAGTCATTATACCGGAGGGGGAGGAGGTGAGTTGTGACATCACCTATTGTAAATAGTAGATCCTATGTTGTCTACTGTACACAGAGGTGTTATCAGTCATTATACCGGAGGGGGAGGAGGTGAGTTGTGACATCACCTATTGTAGTGGATCCTATGTTGTCTACTGTACACAGAGGTGTTATCAGTCACTATACCGGAGGAGGTGAGCTGTGACATCATATATTGTAAATAGTGGATCCTATGTTGTCTACTGTACACAGAGGTGTTATCAGTCATTATACCGGAGGGGGAGGAGGTGAGTTGTGACATCACCTATTGTAGTGGATCCTATGTTGTCTACTGTACACAGAGGTGGAATCAGTCATTATACCGGAGGGGGAGGAGGTGAGTTGTGACATCACCTATTGTGAATGGTGGATCCTGTGTTTTCTACTGTATATAGAGAATATATCAATTATTGTAATCCTGTGTGAGTAGACTGAAAATACAGGGACAGCGTGATTTTAGTATAAAAGTGGTCAGTGTGTTTCAAGAGATCTGTGGGTCTTTTTCGTTATTTGTTCCATTACAAAATTGGAAATCAGTATTAAATACTTAAAAAAAACGATTTAAAACAATAGGCAATTTTACGATAACACACTGAGATTAAAGGGCTGGATTCATGAAGGTGTTTTTGCCCATTTTCTGGCATAAAAAAAAAAAAAAAAAAACAACTACAATGCTAAATTTTGATGCAACTTGGAAGTTTTACAGCCGGCCGTTCAGCATTGCGTCTGACCGATACCCGCTGGCCTTCAGTTTATGTTTCCTGCAGTCGCCATATCCCGTATCACCCGCAGCCTCGTCGATCTTGTGCCATGTACCGCTGAGGCTGGTGATCGGCTGCAGTGATCACAATATAGGACGTGACAGCCTCAGAGCGTGACGACGGGAGTATAGGGGCGAGTATGTGCACACTATTTCGTTATTTTGCATGCACTGCAGCTTTTTAAATATCTTTGATAACCACTTTAAATGTAAAAATTGTTCTTTCCAAACGGAGTGGAGTGAGACCGCTACGCCTGGTAACACTTCATGGCTCCAATAATCATCCCACCAAACTATAAACTCCATTCCTGTGGGTTGCTGTCTTTTAGATTATCTCTAATATACTTGCCATTCACTGATGGAGTATTTCCGATTAACCATCCCCCTTCTGCACGGACCTGGTCCTATACGTTATTTCATGCATGTGACGGTTCAGCTACTGATAACTATAACCAATATCCCAGCTACAGTGTGAACGTAGGAGGGAACAGTGACCTCTTGTGGCCAACGATCGGTACTGTGCCTCTGCCCCAAACTATCCTAAAATAATGACAATCTTTATATATATTGCTAACATACGAGGAGTATGTTACCGCTATATAAAAATAAAGATTGTTATATAAAAAGGTAGAGGAAGAAAAAAAAAAAAAAAAAGAAAAAAAAAAAAAGTAGATTTTTGGTACTCACCATAAAATCATTACATACATCAGAAACACTGTGCCCATTGGGGCTCACAATCTAAATTCCCTATCTGTATGTCTTTGGAGTGTGGCAGGAAATTGGAGAACCCGGTAACGTCAGACTATGCGAGAACCTCTCGGGGAGAAGAGAGCGAAAGTACCTGAAGCTTCCGGAGAAGGGCAAACATGAAAAGGTGGAGAATTCCACTAAGGCGAAAGGAGGTAGCCGAAAACCAGAACATATTGTTCTGGAGGAGGAGAGAGAACAATTACTAAAAAATAGCCGAAATGGAGAGATCTCCCTGATTGGTGGGGGGGGGGGGGGAGGGGCAAAAACAAAAAAAAAAAAACCCAGAAGGACAGGAGGACGGCAAGAACCTATTAAAGTCTCCCGAATACCAAGGAATAATACGGTGGCCGCAAGTCTTCTCTGTCCTGATCTCAGGACTATAAGATTAAAGGGAACCAGTCACCAGTTTTTTCCGTATTAAAACAAAAGTATCACCTTCTGCAGCTCCTGGGCTGCATTCTAGGAAGGTGCACCTTGTTGCTGGCCCCCTTTGCAGACCCCTAAAAGAACTAAATAAAATCTTACCATTTCCTATGCAAATGAGTTTGGTTGGCCAGATGGGCGGGCTCTAATTCGGCTCCTGTCCCCCCTCCTGCTGCTGTTCGCGTCCCCCAGTCATGATTTACATGGATGATGCCGCTCCAGTCATCGCCCACGCTTCTGGAGTCTTGCGCAGGCGCATTTCGCTGTGCCCCTATCGCAGGGCTGAGCATAAAGTTTCCCTCGCGCGAGCGCCGGTGATGTAGTTGCGCAGGCGCGAGATTATGGGTGGGTACGAGGATAACGCTGGTGAGGTCATACACAGCGCCGACCATAATCTCGCGTCTGCGCAACTACATCACCGGCGCTCACGCGAGGGAAACTTTATGCTCGGCACAGCGAAATGCGCCTGCGCGAGACTCCAATAGCGTAGACGATGACGAGAGCAGCATCATCCATGTAAATTATGACTGGGGGACGGCGAGCAGCGGCAGGAGGGGGGGCAGGAGGCGAATTAGAGCCTGCCCATATGGCCAACCAAACTGTTTTGCATAGGAAACAGTAAGATTTTAGGGGTCTGCAACAAGGTGCACCTTCCTAGAATGCAGCCCAGGAGCTGCAGAAGGTGATACTTTTGGTTTAATAGGGAAAAAACTGGTGACAGGTTCCCTTTAATTCTGCGGGACCACAATAGCGATGGCAGGAACATGGTTCCTTAGTAGTCCACCCTAGATCAACTAAACATGCAAAAAATGAAAAAGGAAGGATACCGCCACACAAGCGCAAAACATTGGTTCCCACCCATAAAAAATTGTGCTAAATTATATGGCAGAAAAGTGATCTTTAAGGCCCCCGTTCCCTAATTCCAGTCAGAGAAACTCAATCCGAAAGGCCAAAAGCCTTCCGAACAGCGGACCCGACGGTCTTGCCGATAAACTAAATGATCAAAAATTGTCATCTAGAAGAGAACAACCCTGGGAGAGGGCTGACTGGACACTCTGGATGGGGCCTTGGGGCATCTGCACGATGAACGGGAGTTCTGGATCCAAACTGCAAAATACTAAGCAAAGTAATCAAACTATCCAATCCAAGCCGGGAAAGGAGAATGCTGTCTTAATGAGCAAAGAGCAAGATTCCTCTGGAAGGAAGAAGAGCTCAGACATTGGCCATGACCTGTCCTCTACTGAGTAAAGTGTAGGCAGGAGGCATCTCAGGAGACCCTCAGGTGTAAGATTTCCAAGCTCCCTGGACGATCTGAATGACTTGCGTTAACACCCAAATGAGACTGACCTGGCCAGAGCTCCGTAAGATGTAACAAGAACTAGGATAAGGTGGAGAGCAGGACCGCATAATGGATGAAACCTAGAAAAACTGTCCGCCTCAATAGACAGCCAATGCCTCTAAAAAGTACCACCCTACTGAGGAGCATCAATCCTGGTGTATCCTGATCAATGGCTTCCTATCAGCTGAAGAAGCCTCATTGAGTCTGAGCCATCAACATTTCTCACTGTCGAGCAAAAAGGACTTGCTGGGTAGAGTCAGTAACTCTGGCCGCTAGAATAAGAGGAAATGTTAGACCTAAAGCTGGAGTCATCAATTAAAAAGGAAGGAGCGGAAAAGCTGGAGCAGGGCTACCTGGACTGCTAAAAGGATGCCCTAAGCTTAGTGGTCTTTTCCGAAGACAAAAAAACTGATGGACATTGAAGTGCATCGAAGACCTATAACTCCACCAAACCAAAACGTCTGTCGATAAGTCCGTCACCTAGGACGAGATCAGAGACCTGACAAATGGTGACAGAAGGGAGGAGGAGCAGCTGGCACTACAAGTGTCGAGTCTCCCCCCAACAAACAGTATACCCGGTCCAAAGCTTGCTAAAGTCTGAGAATGCGGTGAGACTCCGACAGGACTGTGCCCGAGGGCGCGGAGGCAAACTGATACAGGAATGTGACGACGCAAGCTGAGGAGCGATGGAAGAAGAACTATCCAGGAGAATACCCAGGAAAAATGGTGCTGTGGTTGGAAGGGCAGAGAGGAAAGAAGGCAGGAAGGGCAGAGAGGAAAGAAGGCAGGAAGGGCAGAGAGGAAAGAAGGCAGGAAGGGCAGAGAGGAATGAAGGCAGGAAGGGCAGAGAGGAAAGAAGGCAGGAAGGGCAGAGAGGAAAGAAGGCAGGAAGGGCAGAGAGGAAAGAAGGCAGGAAGGGCAGAGAGGAAAGAAGGCAGGAAGGGCAGAGAGGAAAGAAGGCAGGAAGCGCAGAGGGGACTGCAGGCAGGAAGGGCAGAGAGGAAAGAAGGCAGGAAGCGCAGAGGGGACTGCAGACAGGAAGGGCAGAGAGGAAAGAAGGCAGGAAGTGCAGAGGGGACTGCAGGCAGGAAGCGCAGAGGGGACTGCAGGCAGGAAGCGCAGAGGGGACTGCAGGCAGGAAGCGCAGAGGGGACTGCAGGCAGGAAGCGCAGAGGGGACTGCAGGCAGGAAGCGCAGAGGGGACTGCAGGCAGGAAGTGCAGAGGAGACTGCAGGCAGGAAGTGCAGAGGGGACTGCAGGCAGGAAGCGCAGAGGGTTAATTAACACGTTTGTCCCAACCTACATCAAGGAGCATCACTCCACTTAGACAACCTTAAACCTTATCTCATGATTTCCTAATGATACGGGATACTAATACAGTGCCAGTGGCAAGAGCAAGCTTGCACAATCACATTATATAGAACACATGTTAGTAGAAAAGCGCAAATATTACAAGAACACTTCTGACATCAACTCATTACCTAGGTGCGGGGCAGCTCGTCCTTCCACCTTTGACGCACGTTTCGCAATAGCTTCTTCAAAAAGAGGCACCTCTATAATGTCATTGTGTAAGCTTGCTCTTGCCACTGTATTAGTATCCCGTATCATTAGGTGTATACGTGTGCCTGAGCGTAATAGCAGTACACTGCAGAGATTCAAATTTTGCCGCTTTTTGCGCTTGTGATCATGTGTGTATTATAAGATATCATTTATAAATGACTAGCAACTTGGATGTGTGTTACGGCTGTAGACCCATATGTTTAGTATGTGCACACATCGTGTACTTATGTATGGAGGACTGGTGATACACATCCATAGTGTAGACTATAATTGCTCCTAATTTAAAACGGCTTGCATTATCTAATTTCAGGAGCATTCATGTGCACATGGTTCAAACACACTGGTGGCAATGCACTTGTAGGAATATCGGCGTATTATGCCTGCACGCTCAGTGATTAATAACAGGTTTATCACACACACTGTGGTCGAGCATGATAGTGATGCTGTGCATTTATAGCTAAAAACTTCTGTTTAAAGTATTGCTACTTGTGCTTTTTGATCGTGTACACATTGTAGCGTTTCATGTATAAGTGACTAAGCAACTTGGATGTGTGTCTACGCTGCAAATTACTCTTTATAATATATATATCTGCCAACATGTCCCATGGTGATGATAATATATAGTTGGATTATGACAGTAGTGGTATATGTATATTTTTTATAGGCAATACATTTTTTTGTCACACCTGTTTTTACAGGTTAAATGTAATATACTTACCCATCTTGTCCAGCTTTAGGATTGCTATGCGCTTATGGATACATTTATGTATATGCAGCTGGTGATACACATCCATGTTGTGGAGTATACTTGTTTGCAATTGGAAGTGGCTTGCACTATTTAACCTAAGGAGCATTGTGTGCACATGGCTTGAGCATACGGACGGCAGTACACCTATAGGAATATTGGCTTATGATGCCAGAATAGTAATAATGAAAGGTTGAACTGCTGTCTGTATTGTTCATGTCTCGACAATTTTGGTAATAGTACTGATATCTTGCCAGTAATAATTGTTTGACACATGAATGGATAAAAAAGATTTGCGATGCTTGTGCCTTATGTGACTAAAAATACCGATGTGTGTTTAAAATGGTGGCATATTTCTGTCCTTCAACAAGGTGTGTCTCCCTGTTTATTTTAATATTCACATATTTGCTTAATAAAGTTTTGGGTTTTATAAAAAAAAAAAAAAAGCTTATTGAATTTTTTATTGTGCATTGATACACTCTGAGTATCTTTTGATTTGAAATTGAAATCATGAGATAAGGTTTAAGGAAGCGCAGAGGGGACCGCAAGCAGGAAGCGCAGAGGGGGCCGCAGGCAGGAAGCGCAGAGGGGGCCGCAGGCAGGAAGCGCAGAGAGGGCCGCAGGCAGGAAGCGCAGAGAGGGCCGCAGGCAGGAAGCGCAGAGGGGGCCGCAGGCAGGAAGCGCAGAGGGGGCCGCAGGCAGGAAGCGCAGAGGGGGCCGCAGGCAGGAAGCGCAGAGGGGGCCGCAGGCAGGAAGCGCAGAGGGGGCCGCAGGCAGGAAGCGCAGAGAGGGCCGCAAGCAGGAAGCGCAGAGGGGGCCGCAGGCAGGAAGCGCAGAGGGGGCCGCAGGCAGGAAGCGCAGAGAGGGCCGCAGGCAGGAAGCGCAGAGGGGGCCGCAGGCAGGAAGCGCAGAGGGGGGCCGCAGGCAGGAAGCGCAGAGGGGGCCGCAGGCAGGAAGCGCAGAGGGGACCGCAGGCAGGAAGCGCAGAGGGGACCGCAGGCAGGAAGCGCAGAGGGGACCGCAGGCAGGAAGCGCAGAGGGGGCCGCAGGCAGGAAGCGCAGAGGGGGCCGCAGGCAGGAAGCGCAGAGGGGGCCGCAGGCAGGAAGCGCAGAGGGGGCCGCAGGCAGGAAGCGCAGAGGGGGCCGCAGGCAGGAAGCGCAGAGGGAGCCGCAGGCAGGAAGCGCAGAGGGGGCCGCAGGCAGGAAGCGCAGAGGGGACCGCAGGCAGGAAGCGCAGAGGGGGCCGCAGGCAGGAAGCGCAGAGGGGACCGTGGATTGTGGCACAACTGCACGCTCTAGTCATATGCTGACTGGCCAGGGAAGTGTACTCATTGACTGTGCTCAATGGCCGGCAGACAGACACATTTCGGTACTGCTAATTAACCAGCGTGTGGGGCCCACCATCTACGGAGATTGACTTGAGTTGTGAGCACACTTTTTTTTTTTTTTTAATCAAGTTTATTACATTTTTATTACCCATTAAAACACATTACATATTACAGTCCATTTCCCCACAAGAACAATATGGAGAGAAGAATAAAGACATCTTCCATCACAAAAACAACCTTTAAATTATACAATAACATAAAATGAATAGTGCACCTGCAGCCCACACCCATCATCAAAACATGCCACTGGGTAAAGGTTTAATTTTGGTGTACCACCCATGACCGAAATTCGCCACATCTTCCCTGGCCACCATCTGTGTTTCAGAGATACAGAAGTCCTCCCTAGTCCAATAAATCATTAACTGGTTATAAGGAGAAGGGCCTGGTCCCCCATAACTGCTGGAGAGGGAAGCCTCGGAGTATCCAACCACATCCCCCAAATCTTATAGAATGTTTTTAGCACATTTCATTTAAGGTATACCTCCCTCTCCAACCGGAAGATGGTGTTGACTCTCTCCCTAAGGTCACCAATGGCCGGAGGAGCAGGGTCCAGCCAGTGGTAGGCCAAAAGTTTCCTGGTCTGATATAGGAGTCGTCTGATACCGACCGTCGTTGGTGAGATCAAGTCCGCCTCCTCTCCAGGAGACCCAGAATACACGTGACAGGCCTTGGCTGCAATCATATGCTGAAAACCTGCGCAATCAGGGCTAATATTGCCCTCCAGTAATCCTCGATATCCCAACAGGACCACATCGTATGCAACAGATTGTCCTAGGTGCGGGCGGGAAAACGCCAAAGATCATCCGTCCGGATCCCCAACTTATGCAATAGACTGGGTGTCCTGTATACTCTATGCAGTGCGACAGTTATTGACTTTTGGATACGGCCAGGCTCGGAGTCTGAGACCAGACCTCATCCCGTTGGTCATCTGTCATAGGGCCTAAGACCCTCTCCCACTTTCCTCTGGCTTGTAAAAGGAATTTGTCAAGGTATCTAGGTAGCATCACAGTATACAGCCTAGAGACAACACCGTAGGAGCGTTCAGAGGTCAGCAAATCCGTGAGGGTGGGATTACGTTTTATACTAATGTCCATGGGTCGTGTCTCTCTCGTAGGCGTGTCGGAGTTGTAGTGTGGTATCCCAAATTCGGCCTGAAGCTGATCAAAACTCAAGTGCAATATTCTGCAGTATCTGTGAAACCAAATATACACCCCTATACATCCACAATCTCCAGCCCGAAAGTTTCTGAAGTTTTAGCCCGTGTTTATGCCATAAAGGCCAGTATTCCATTTTTCCTAGTATTCCCAACAACGCCTTCCCTCTATCCCACACTTCTTATAGCAGCGCTAATCTTGGGTGTGATGGTCTCTTTTGGGAAGATATCCCTCTTCCAAAAAGGCCGCCGAGTGTCTCCATCTTGTAAGGCTCCTCACCAGTTTGCCCCCAACGTCATAAGTGTCGTCCCTTCTCCACCCCCTAAAATGCTGCAGCTGCGCCTCAATATAGAAGATCCACGGGTTGGGGACTTCAAGGCCCCCCTCCATCCCTCTCTGCAAAGTCTTAAGACGGATTCTGGCCTGTTGCTTTTTCAACACAAGCTCCCGAAACAAGGTGTTACATTTAACGAAAAAAATTCCAGTGAATCCATATCGGGGCGTTGTGAAGGAGATACAAGAGTTTAGGCATCAGCACCATTTTTAGCAGGTTGGCACGGCCAGTAAGGGACAGCGGAAGTCAGCAACAAGCATCTATCTTGTTTTTAAACTGAGACAACATAGGTTCTAGATTTAGCGTATAATACTCCCGTGGTCGGGCACTAACCACTATCCCAAGATATTAAATTTGTCTACCGACGTAATCTTCAACCCAGGGGTAGCGAAGATAGGTGGAAGCGGATCTATAGGGTGCAAAGCAGACTTTCCCAATTTATTAGGAGACCTGATCATTTCCCAAATTCCTTAATAAGATTAACTGCCAGACCCAATGCCACAGATCATCCGCATAGAGGGATACCTTATGCTCCAATCCGTCAATCTCAAACCCCTTCACACTAATAGGAGGTGCGGAGCATAGCTGCCAGTGGTTCGATTGCCGCTGCGAACAATAATGGAGAGAGATAGCCCTGTCTTGTGCCACTAGCCAAACTAAAAGACGATGAGGTGCAATTGTTAAAGGGAAGGTGTCGTAAAAAAAAAAAAAAAAACGTTTCAATAACTGAAAAAATATAAAGTATTGAGGTGTTAATGTTATGTTTAAATAATATTATTTGTTTTTAATGGAGAAAAATAAAAAAAAAGAAGTTTGATATTTTCTACTTTTAAACACTAGGGGGAGCAGCTGCTAAAATCCTGCTGTAGAACTACTGTAGAACTAGCTCACATTACAGCTGCAGTAAAAATGGGTGGTGTGGAGACACGGGAGTCAGTGGGTGCTCTCCTGTGGAGACACGGGGGTCTGTGGGTGCTTTCCTATGGAGACACGGGGGTCAGTGGGTGCTCTCCTGTGGAGACACGGGAGTCAGTGGGTGCTCTCCTGTGGAGACACGGGGGTCTGTGGGTGCTTTCCTATGGAGACACGGGGGTCAGTGGGTGCTCTCCTGTGGAGACACGGGGGTCTGTGGGTGCTTTCCTATGGAGACACGGGGGTCAGTGGGTGCTCTCCTGTGGAGACACGGGGGTCTGTGGGTGCTTTCCTATGGAGACACGGGGGTCAGTGGGTGCTCTCCTGTGGAGACACGGGAGTCAGTGGGTGCTCTCCTGTGGAGACACGGGAGTCAGTGGGTGCTCTCCTGTGGAGACACGGGGGTCAGTGGGTGCTCTCCTGTGGAGACACGGGGGTCTGTGGGTGCTTTCCTATGGAGACACGGGGGTCAGTGGGTGCTCTCCTGTGGAGACACGGGGGTCTGTGGGTGCTTTCCTATGGAGACACGGGGGTCAGTGGGTGCTCTCCTGTGGAGACACGGGGGTCAGTGGGTGCTCTCCTGTGGAGACACGTGGGTCAGTGGGTGCTCTTGTCCGCTGGCCCGGCCGCCTTTAGAAAGACAGCATGGCCCAGGGCTCATCCCAACTGAACGCCTGACCTCCTTAACCGTGGGCGTAACACTACTCAGACAACACAGGGTGAGGAAATCACAATATTAAGACTTTATTGGATTCCCAAACAATTAATGGCACATAGCACATAACCAGCAAAACCACAAAATGTATCCGGCAATAGTTTCTCACCCTTCCGCTGGCTCACCAGGGATTAAAATGTCCGTGCCTCAGAGCTTCCAGAGCTACTTACTCCAATCCAGCAGCATTCACCGAGAGTGGAATAACACCAGATTTAGGAAGCCGACTGAGGACCGCAAAGCCTGTAGTCCGATGACTGGATCGTCCCAAGCTGGATTCCTTCCTTAGGTAGTCCTTGATATCTCAGACGAATCCTTGCATTCGCTGCTGAAGTCCATGTGGTATTTTAAGAGTCTACCCGGGCAATGGACAATCCTTCTTCTTATACCCCTGAGCTCTCCATTCAGACCATTGGGGTCTTCACGATTGGTGGATAAGGCTGGGCTCTTATTGGCTAGATTTCAAGCCATATACAAAATATCCCTAGTAGTAATGGTCTATGGCATAGACAGGGAGAGACAGCTAAGTTACATCGCATCTAGCAACACACATAGTAATACAATGGGAAGTTGGCATAATTGATATGTCTGGGTATCTGACCTTCACTGGCCAAGGCAATTACATGAGTCAACAATAACTTTAACATTAAGGCCCCGTCACACTAAGCAACATCGCTAGCAACATCGCTGCTAACGAACAACTTTTGTGACTTTGCTAGCGATGTTGCTGTGTGTGACATCCAGCAACAACCTGGCCCCTGCTGTGAGGTCGTTGGTTGTTGCTGAATGTCCTGGGCCATTTTTTAGTTGTTGCTGTCCCGCTGTGAAGCACAGATCGCTGTGTGTGACAGCGAGACAGCAACAACTGAATGTGCAGGCAGCAGGAGCCGGCTTCTGCAGAGGCTGGTAACCAATGTAAACATCGGGTAACCAAGAAGCCCTGTCCTTGGTTACCCGATATTTACCTTCGATACCAGCCTCCTCCACTCTCACTGTCAGTGCCGGCTCCTGCTCTGTGCACATGTAGCTGCAGCACACATCGGGTTAATTAACCCGATGTGTGCTGTAACTAGGAGAGCAAGGAGCCAGCGCTAAGCAGTGTGCGCTGCTCCCTGCTCTGTGCACATTTAGCTGCAGCACACATCGGGTTAATTAACCCGATGTGTGCTGTAACTAGGAGAGCAAGGAGCCAGCGCTAAGCAGTGTGCGCTGCTCCCTGCTCTGTGCACATTTAGCTGCAGCACACATCGGGTTAATTAACCCGATGTGTGCTGTAAGTAGGAGAGCAGGGAGCCAGCGCTAAGCATTGTGCGCTGCTCCCTGCTCTGTGCACATTTAGCTGCAGCACACATCGGGTAATTAACCCGATGTGTGCTGTAACTAGGAGAGCAGGGAGCCAGCGCTCAGTGTGCGCTGCTCCCTGCTCTCTGCACGTGTAGCTCCGTGCGGTGGTAACCAAGGTAAATATCGGGTTGGTTACCCGATATTTACCTTAGTTACCAAGCGCAGCATCTTCCACGCTGCGCTGGGGGCTTGTCACTGGTTGCTGGTGAGCTCACCAGCAACTTGTGTAGCGACGCTCCAGCGATCCCTGCCAGGTCAGGTTGCTGGTGGGATCGCTGGAGCGTCGCAGTGTGACATCTCACCAGCAACCTCCTAGCAACTTACCAGCGATCCCTATCGTTGTTGGGATCGCTGG